>NC_079440.1:29979048-29999048 GCF_903798145.1 Danio aesculapii | reverse complement strand
ACACACCAGAGAAACATCGCTTCACATCTGGATTTCACAGTCACAACTGCGCCTTTTTGTCTGGTTTATAGCTCTCTAGTTTTATCTGTTGACGTCCTTCTTTGGACTGGTCTCTACTCCACACCCTCTGAATGTTTGTCTCTGGTCTTCTGAAAATATTGATAAGGGTCTGCCTGTTACTGCAGCTGCACTGGGAGCTCACTGACAAATGTTTTGGTAGCTGAGTTTAGTCATGAAGACAGGCTCCTTGTGCAAAATACTAATGAAAAATGCTTTTGCAACTCCCAAGTAACATTTTTCAGAGGAATATTCTAGGGGGTGTGGTACTGTTGTCTTTCCTAGTAATTTATTTTTAGTATTTAATAAATTCCGATTGTCCTCTTTAGATACGCTGTAAAAAAATCGATTTGTGTTGGGACAACATGAAGGAATTAAGTTAACTTACTATTTTAAAGTTAATTAGTTTTTATAAATTTGTCTTTTAAAAAGTGTATTTGTCATAAAAACATTAAATTGTCCCTCAAAAAAATCCAATAATCGTGTTGTTGTTTCAGCTCATCGCAATTATTTTTTGAAAGTGTGTGTGTGTTTGTGTGTATATATATATATATAGACACACGCTCACATTCAAAAAATGATTGCAATGAGCTGAAACAACAACACAGTTCTTGTATTTTTTGGGGGACAACTGATTATTTAAAAAAAAAAATCTATTATTTATATTATTATAATTATTGTTATGTGATTGAGTATCTGTTAAGAATGTTTGGGGCAATTATTGTGTGTGTATGTGTGTGTGTGTGTGCGCGCAATTTTAATAATTAATTTGGTATTCGTATTCCATATCAAAGCAAAATTTTTACATCTGAATGCTCTGTTTTCGGCTCTGGAATTTCTGACTCCAAATCTTGTCTACAAACATTGAGTTCTTTTAAACTGAAGCGTCCCATTATTATTGAGATTTTTATCAAAGCGAATAAACTGGAGAGATTTTTTCTTATAGATCCCAGGACATGTTGGACTATTTGGAAATGAACAAGCCGACAAACCCGCCCAAACAGCTCTAACAGGAAAGATAAAGGAGAGCAAAATCCCACTTTCGGATTTAAAGCCAGTACTAAAGGCTATATTCTTAACGAATGGCAAGCAGAATGGGATCAGTGCTCAGAAAATAAACTTTTTGAAATTTAGCAAGAAATAGGAAGAAAACGCCTTTCATTTTTAACTCAAGACATGAGATTTTTTACAGAAGATGCCGTATTAGAGACACGACACTCACACATAAACATTTACTCAAAGGAGAAGAACCCTCAAAATGTCAAAATTGCAACAACTAACAATCTGCTGAACATATTCTTGTGGAATGCCCTATTTTTAACGTTATCAGACAATGTTTTTTAATCTGGAGAGACTTAAAATGTAATGTTTTTAAATGTGAATCCTTTTAAAATTTTACAATTTTTATTAAAAGTAAACCTTAAAAACCTCCTTTACATTTTTATCTTATATATTATTATTATTATTATTATTATTATTTATGTATTTTATCTTGTGTATTATTTATTGCTGTTGATGACTTTTAATTGTTAGAATATTTTTATATTTATAGAATAGTGCTGTTTATAAAATCTGGTGAACTTGATCTGTTTGTTTATTTTTTTTGCCATGACATAGCCAGAGAAGCTGATATGTAGGCCCACACGGAATCTGCACGCACTGATTTTTAGCTCATCAATAATTGTGTTTATTTACTTGAGTAAATGTGTGTAAATCTAAATTTATTCAGTTTTTAAATTAATTACAGTATTATTATTGACTAATATGAAAATGTGCATCTGATTTATGCACAATGCAGTTTGCAAAGTAATATTTTCTGTCTTTTAGTAGAGATATTATATGAGAGACTTGCTTTGTTTACCAAATAAAGTGGATATAATTGGATTTGCATTTTTAACATTAAATAAAAGTTAAAAAGGTATTACTTTTTATTTCACATATTAGGGTTTTAGTTATGATACTCCCAAAACAATTCCAAATTTTGACCAAAATTCTCTGCAGAAATGGCAAAAAACGTCCGCAGATTCCGTCTGGCCCTGCTGATATGGCAATAAACTCAAAATGCGCTATCTCTTAATTATTTAATTTGAATGTATTTATTTATTTAAACTTCTTTACCTTTTTATATATTTTTTTTTATTCCTGGGTTGGCAAAGCTGAATTTTATTTTAATCTTTATCACATGATCCTAAATCCACAGTTCCTATTCATTTTTCTTTGAGTTATGAATTTTAATCAAGAAATCTTAAGTTTATTTAGATGCTCCTTTTCTTTACTTATTGTGCAAAACTGTAAATACATCATGACAAAAGTGTGTCATGCCGCTGACCCATACAAGAAATCTCTAAAATCATTTAGAAATTGAAGGAAGCAACATTCCTTTTATTATAGGTGATCATAACCTTTATTCAACAAGCATAAACAAACAAACAAAATAAAGAGATCCAGATCAAGCTCAAGTAACTTTTCCCCTGCTATGAACCTTCCTTTAAAAGGTCTTCAGCTCATGCATGCAGATTTTTCATTCAGCCTGATTATTAATAGAGTAGCTGTTATTAGATGATGGCTAAATATGAATGCCTCTTATAGACAGAGTTTGCTCATCGAATCAACCCATGATTTAACACAGACGCATGCCATAAGGACAGCTGGCTGAGGCTGAAAGCAGATCCAGGGAGGGAGGGAGTGAGTGTGGCGTGGCAGTGGATGTCCATGCACCTTCACCCGCAGTGGAGAACAGACATCTGCTCACGCTGCTGAAACACAAATATCAGAGATGCTGAACTACAGCCAAACAGCAGACCGCTGAAACACTCCCTTCTTTACTGCTGCTGCTCTGATAAAGAGTGCTGCTTAGTGTATTAGCAAAGCGTCCCTTTTGGCTCAGTTTTTGTAAGCATGTTTGAATAATAGAAGTATTTGGAATGGAAACATGTTCCCAAAGGCAAATTAAAACTTGTTCAGTTGTCAGTACAGTTTGTTTCCTTGTAGCAAATTTAAAAGCTTGGAAAAACATTAGAGGCTGCTTTGGACATGATAGAAATGTGTCGAAGCACAAGAAATCGTTGAAAGTGTATTATGGTATGTAGAGAGGCTGACTCCGTTATGTCATTGCTTCATGGTCATTATGACCAAAAAAAATTATTAAGTGGAAAATGGTTATCAAAATTAGAGGGTGGGATTTTAGTATCGCAAATTACAACAACATTACAACAACATTTTCTCAAGTTCCCAGCAGTCAAAATAAGTAGGAAGTCTAGAAGTCCTTACTTTCGTGTGACTTCTGAACATATCACTTGTCTCACTAGGGGGTGGGATAGTTCACAAAATTAAAGTTTCAGTTTGTATAATGCTTCTGTGGTCACCGTTGTTGTTGTTTGTTTTTATTTATAAGAGATCACTGGACATCGCTAGTCTATGCATTGCTGTTCATTTTGATCAGCTGTTCTTTAGTATCTTTCACAGTTCACTGAATGTAGAGGGATTTTTGTTACCTGCAACTTTGTCACCCAAGATTTTCCAGAGATTTTCAGCTTCATGGAACTGTTTTCCCATTTTGCTCTGACGAGGCTCATTGTCCTCCATGAAAACTGTTGCCTTAATGGTTGAGAAACGCAAGGGAAGAACCATGTTGCATAAGGAGATTCTGATGAACATTGCATTCACTTTAATATGTAGCTTTATGAAACCCATGACACACCAAGCTGACCTCCAAGAGTGGTGACAAAACTGTCTGTTTTGTTGCCTTGGATTGGTTGCATCTGGTGCCATCTGGGCCAAAAAGCAGTGAGTGAACATATCAAATCGACAAGTTGACTATAATTTTAAAATGTCAGCAAAATCACCTGTTTTATCATTACTTTAGATATTACGCTAGAGAATCATTGAAATACTAGCTGTAAAGTGGCAAAGATAAAGTAGCAATGGTTTCTGCTGTTTTGACGCCAGCTGCAGATGTGAAGGAATGGCGAAAGTAATTCCTTTTACAAAATGGTTTTTGAACCATTTGGTTTTCTTTTTTATATACACGATTATGCCGTCAAACTCTTGTATAAATACAATATCACACTTGTTGCATTGCGATATTGCTGTATATCGTCACTGGTGGGACACTAAGGCACTTAGCCTGCGGCCTTGTACTTATGCACGCCTCCCACCACTGCCGATATACGGCCATATCACACTGCTCCGAGTGTGATATTGCTTATATATAGTGGTTCAAAACTCTTTTACTCAATTTTGGAAATTTTAGACTGTTTTCATTTTTCATAGGCATGATTGAGGTGTTGCATTTCCTCATAATTCAACCCCCTTAGAAAAATACTCTATAAATGTCTTGAATGACTTGAATCACTTTTGATGTTCCATTTTGCAATTTTGCCACAGGTTTCCAGTGAGGGTTTGGTTTAGGAGTATGGGTATTATATGGATAAGGCTTCATAATAAACAGTTTTTACTCTCGAAAATTAATTATGCCTATGGAAACCATATATATATATATAATTGTGTGTCTAAAATTTTTATATATATATATATATATATATATATATATATATATATACATATATATACATATATACATATATATACATATACATATACAAACTGAGAAAATGATTTTGAGGTAATAATACAACTGCATATTCTTCTGTTTTCAGTTATAAAAATGGAGTCCTCCTTGACAGAACTTGCCACCTTGCTGCCCAACCAGTCCACGGAGAGCTGCCCGTCTGTGGAAAACACAGTAGAAAACACATTGTTTGGAATCTACTACATCATAGTTTTCCTCCTGGCACTTGGCGGCAACAGCCTTGCCCTGTGGATCTTTGCCCGCCAGAGAAACAACTCGTCACCAGCCAACGTCTTCCTGCTCCACCTTGCTATTGCCGACTTGTTTTATGTCTTTATTTTACCCCTCAGGGCCACTTATCATTTAACTGGAGGTCATTGGCCATTTGGTGAAATCCCTTGTCGTCTGGCAGGCTTTTTCTTCTATGTCAACATGTATGCCAGTTTGTACTTCCTGGCCTGTGTTGCAGGTGACAGATACCTTGCTGTGGTGCATGCTGTGCGCTCCCTCAAGGTCAGACGCCCTCGTTACGCTCACATTGCCAGTTTTGCACTTTGGATTTTGGTGATTGTGTCTATGGCACCCCTGCTGGTCACCAAGCAGACTGTAGAAGTCAATGGCTCAACCGTATGTTTGCAACTGTACAGAGAAAAGGCCTCGTGGCGTGCTCTAGTCTCTCTTGTTGTAGCTTTTACACCTCCCTTCATTGCCACACTTTCCTGCTACCTGCTGATAGTTAACAGTCTGCGCAAGGGTTCAAGGCTGGAGCCAGCATTAAAACTCCGGGCTCTTCGTACCATAGGTCTGGTCATGTTTATCTATGTAGTGTGCTTTTTGCCTTATCACTTAAGTCGTGCAACTTTTATCCTGGGCTACGGACACCCAGACCTGTCCTGCCAAATCAAAAGAGGACTAGCTCTGGCTAACCGTCTTACCTCCTCGCTGACCTGCCTGAATGGGGCTCTGGATCCTCTGGTTTACCTGTTTGCAGCGGAGAAGTTCAGGGGAAGCGTTCGCAGGATTTTCTGCCGAGACAAGTCAGGAGGGTCTGGCGCTACTAGCGGGGAGCTAAAAGGGACACATGAGAGTTCTCTGAGTGCAAAGTCTGAGTTCTGAATAATTAAATACAGAGGGTATGAATATTTTTCATCAGATGAAGTGATGTCGGCCAACACTTCCTGATCGTGTATGGTCAATATAAAGTCTAGGCCCAAGATCAATTCACACTGCATTGACAGATGCTGCCCCAAAGATCAGATTCATGTATTAACCCTGTTTGGCATTGCTAGGCACTTCAGTGCTTGACATGTTCAAATGTTCAAAGTGCAAAAGTATAAAGCATAGTTGCGATACTTGATTCTGATTGGTTAAGCCATGTTCAAAAATTACACTACACACAGTTCATTTAACAAACTGTTTTACGAGTGGCTGGAAGATCCTTCTGCATTATAGAATTATGAATAGATGACAGGGTTTCATTTTAGAGCTCACCCTTCTCTGTCTCTTGCTCACAGCAGACTAATGGAAGATATTCTGCCAAACGATCACAACGAAAGTAAAGTGACATTTGCCAGATAGGGTGAACCATATTTTGAATTTGTACTCTGGATTATGGCAATCCAGTGCAAACACTATGTGAATGAATTCCTTAATTGTAGGGCCCAGGGAGAAGTTGGAGGTTCAGTGCCTTGCTCAAGGGTCTCACCACATAGTAATAGTATTCATACTGTTTTATACTTCTGTGTCGAATGATCGCCATGACCCATGGTGCATGCCTTGCGCGGAGGCATGCATTTATACTTATGTGTGCGGTTTGTGTTGTTTTGCAATAACACTTCCAAAACGCTAGTTGGCAGTAGGTTTTTATGTTCCTCTGTGTCGAGTTTTTTCGCTGGTGCTTTTTTTTTCTGAATGCTACCTTAATGTACAAGTAGCTAAAATCCAGTCATTCTGAGGTGGGAACTTGCAGACGTGCAACAATTTTAACCATAAGGTAAACACAAAGCAAAACTCTCCATCTGGAGCTTCTTCACGGGACTCAACGCTTGCTCCAACGGGTTCACGTAGCTCTCGGTCCCGCCCACACTTGTCAGCGCTACTAAGCCGATTAAGTTTGCGCTATGCGTCGTTGCGACGTGTGGTTACATTTTTTGAGAGGTCAGTGTCGGTGTCAGCCACGGCGAGGGCTATGCAACCACGCGAAGACTGCGCTGGAGCATACGCATACTCGTGCACTTGACGCAGAGGAATAAATCAGCCTGGTTTATACTTCTGCATTAAGTGATTGGCGTGACTCTCGGCACCTGCCTTGCTCATAGCCGTGAATTTATACTTCTGCATGCTGTTTGTGTACACTGCAGTAACTCTTCTGAAACGCTAGCTGGCAGTGAGGTTTTTATGCCCCTCTGTGTCAAGTTTCTTTGCGGGTGGTTTTTTTTTTTTTCTTAATGTAGCTTAAGTAGCTAAAACTCGTTCATTCACAGGCAGGAACCGACAGACGTGCAACAACTTTAATCATAAGGTAAACACAAAACATCTGGAGCTCCTTCATGGGACTTCACTGCCCACACTCGGCACAACAACCAAGCTGACCTATCACAGAGCTTGTGCTATGTAGTTACATTTTTTGAGAGGTGCTCGTCAGTGTTGGCGTCAGCTATGCAAGGGGGGCTATGCAAGGAGGGCTATGCAAGGAGGGCTATGCAACTGCGCGAAGGCTGCGGCAGACCATACACGTGTGCTTGACACAGAAGTATAAATAAGCCTTTAGTCATGATATTGGTGGTAGAAGAGAGCACTGGTTATTCACTCCTCCCACCATCAATCCCTGCCAGACCTGAATCTGGCTATCAAACAAGTAAGCATTCTCTGCCCTAATTAAAGATCATAAACTTTTTTTTTTTCCTGTCTATATCTTTGCATGGCATACTTGTTTACCTCAGAAATACCATTGTAAGCAAAGTGAATTTTGTCAAATTATAATTTTATTACCAACTTTTATTACTATATTTTAAAACCACTTCTGCACTGTCAAGGAAATTCTTCTCATGCAGGAGAAACAATGATGCCAGGTTTCCATTCAATGACTCTTATTATAGTCTTTCTTTTTATGTGCCATGAACCAGTCTGGTTTAACTTGTAAGTTGTGGCAGTCTCAGATGTCAAAGTTCTTCAAAGATTTTTACATACAAGTCTGTTATTGTAGGGACATCAGCATTACATCTTCACACCTCTTAACACACTGCTGAATGAAACAAACTGTGGTTATTTGCTTTACAGTACTTGTCAATCAGGTGGCCTCTGTGTAGTCCTCGGCCAAGGAAATCTATATAAATAAACTATAATAGTACTCTTCGGATAAATAGATAAATAATGCATGTAAAAGAAAATTAAATATATTATGACAAAATAAAATTAGACAATTTCAGACCAGATTTTATTTAAGCTCCTTTAAAGGCATGTTGCAACTACATTTTTTAAAAAAGGCTCATTATTGTCGTTGTTACTATCATGAAGGAAATGTTCATTCCTCAAAAGCTTCTTTACAGTAAAAAGTGTTTAGGATGATCAAATCATATTTTACACTAAGAAACAAATATTTATATATTAAAACAATTTAAGAATTTAAAAAAAGGTTATTTGGGGGACCTAAAATGGTTCTTCTTTGAAATCATTGTGAAAACTTTATTCTAGAACTTTTATTTTTAAGAGTGAAACATTTTAGTGTTTGGTGTCATTGATTATTTTTCAAGCTGAAGAATTGCCTTTAATTTATTGCGGAGTAAGAACACAACACATAAATTAAAATGGAATATCTGAAAAGTGACATCCTATAATCAGCGTCTGTTGGTGCAGTAGGAATTGGCCTTTACGCATCACCAAATATGTGACTTGGATGTGAAAGTGATTTGGGGCTAAACTTCAAGGAATTAGTGACTACTAAGTAAGCTGCCAAAATATTGAGGAATCCGTTGAGGTTTAAGAAGGCGTGACATGCATAAACTCTTATGATTGCTGTCTTTTATACGTTAATGTTTTTTATTAGCATATTGCCTTTTTTGCTATTGACGTGCGTTGACTTGTACTTGTAAACAGTGAGCACTTCCTTACACATTCTTATTGCGTTCAGTGTGAATTTGACTAATGAATTTCATACCACTTGTCCAAACTATGCACATAATCGTTTTGTAATGGTCCACTGGGGGATTTTCTGATTATAGCATTCTCAGGCTGTGGATAAGAATGTGCGAGTCAAAATGAATACTTCTTTTACATTCCTTGATGACTACACTTGTTATTAAGACACTATATAACCAGCTAATATTCTCAATGTATCTTTTATTGTTCAATGTATATACAGTGATGGCTATTATATTCAGATCTGAAAATATTCACCTTTTTTGTTTCCAAAAATGACAGTTTCATATTGTTTCATGAAGCTTTTAACTGTAATACTTGTTATGTCCACATTTTACAGAAATTACAGCAGCACATTACAGAAATTACTGCTGGCATGCTGCGTAGCAATTTGCACACTATCCGTCCTAAATAAATTGTATTTGAAAATTGAATTAAAATGTCACAAATCATAGTATGTTAAAATAGTGCCAAAGGTTCCCGGATGGTTTCCTATTTGCGGTAAAATAAAAATAAAAAAAGCTTAGTGTAGAAGCTTCCATACTCTAACTGCTGCCCACAGTGGATGTTGGACGTGAATTCGATTAGAACTACAAACGCAGGTGAAAAGTGTAAATAAACTACAAACATGGCGGACGCACGAGACCAGCCGTCAAGTAGAAAGGCTTAGGTTAAGATGTTTGTATGAATGTTAATTAATATCTAGCCAACTGAAAAAAACATTTAAATCGCGTTTTTTGTGTTACATTTCATCTGCAACAACAATACTGACCATATAAAGACGTGTTTGGACATTAACGTCTGAATGCATGATTATCCAAAGACCTGAGGAGATTTATCTGCATGAAAGACTTGTGAATGGGAATTAACCTGCAGCTGCTTCTCCAATAAGGTATGAACTTAAATTTGACAGAAATATGGATGATTTATAGGGCTCATAACTAAGCAACACAACTATCTGTTAATGAGGAAGTATGTGCCAAAGCTTGCATCCTCGCCTGTATGCATATATTTAAAAGTATATATTTTTCCTTCACAAAAAGTACACACTTTTAGGGCGTAGTACCTAGAATGCGAATTGGGACACAGCAAGTATTTCTTGAAAACTTATATAATACTAATATTCTCGCATTTCCTGTGAAATACGTCTTGTTTTTGTTTTGTTTTTGTTTTGTTTTTTTGTAAGGAAAATTACCGAAATCTCCTTATGATTACTCTGTTCTATGATTTATAGAGTATGACTTCTGAAGGATGGTGTTTCATTACTCCATTGAGTTTGCTAATTCAACAAAACCTAAATATGCGAAGTGCTCTAATGGCAGATGCTGTGTAATTACAATATTCTAATGCCATGAAATATTGGTTTTGTTATCACGTGTTAAAATAAATATGATATTCACCCTTATTTATATTTTGAATTGTAACCAGTTTTTATACATGTATTATTTTTGTCATCATACTTCATTTATTTTCTGTATCTCTCAAGTAAATACAGTTTGTAAATACTCTAAAGTGAATTTAATAAATGTAAATTTAATATTCAATGTTTTTTTGGGTGGGTGTTTTTTTATTATTACATTTATTACATTTACAACACATCCTCAGCTCACTTTATTCTTCATAACACTTAACTTGTGAGTATCATCTCATCTAACAGCTGTTATGTTCACAATAGGCATGTGAACACATATTTTATCTGGAGTTTGCATCGCACACACTTTGGCTGAGTTGTATACAGCATAACCACTTTATGTCTGTGTGTGCATGAGAGAAAGGACGCGAAATGGAAACCACCAGATTGATGTGTCTGTGCCACTATTCAAGTTCTCATTTCATATCATGTGACTCTGACTGTGAGCTGTCAGCAGATTATTTTCTCTCTCTTTGTCTCACTTTCTGTCTCTCTCACTCAGTGTCTTTGCTTCTCTTTCCTCATATTTTTGCAAGGCTTCCTGTCCATTAGCGTAACAGGCAGGGCATCTTCACCGTGTGACAGAAAGAGAGAGGAAGGAGAAGACTGTGATCAGTATGCAATGGTATTGGTTTTGCTCAAACTTACTCAAGAGTGCCCTGGCAGTATGATCACTAAACCAAAACAAAACGTGTCATTCATTTGAACATTCATAGCAGAATTTAAGCAGAAGGTTTAGGATCTGGCAGTATGTGCGCATCAAAAAAACAAACTTCAGACGTTTTATTCAAGTATTTTTGCTAAAAAAAAAAAGTTTAGCTGAAGGTTTAGTACCTGGCAATGCAGTCAACAGAACAAAAACAATCATTAAACATCTCATCTGAACCAAAAGATAGCAGGATAGATAGCAAAATGTATAGAATTTGGCACTGTGAGCAACAAAATAAAGCAAAACATTAGCTTTCCAAAATAAATTTAGCAGAGAGTTTACCACACTTAAAAAAAAAAAAAAAAAAAAAAAAAAAAAAAAAAAAAAATATATATATATATATATATATATATATATATATATATATATATATATATATATTCAACTATGTAACTTAATTGATACACATTTTAACATATTTTAGGCAAACGGAACCCAAGAGGAAAACTCATTTTGAAGCAGTGATGTCAAATAAGTATAATTTCAATTACCTTGTGAATTAAACTTGCCTTGAACACAGTTTACACTTGTGGAGCCAATTAATCTCAATCCCTTAATTTGGACAAGCAGAATTTGCCGTTATTTATTGCTGTTTAATCTATAAATATACTTACTGTTGACTGAGATCTCACAATTAGCATTAGCACAGTTCCTGGTGCTAATGCTAGTTAGCAACAAACATTAAAGGGCACCTATGATGAAAATCATCATTTGTGAACTGTTTGGACAGAGCTGTGTGTAGGTATAGTGTGTCCACAGTCATATCGGAGTGATAGAAACACAATAAGTGCATTTCTTTTAATTTCCTGACGTTAAAAAAGGACCCAAATCCCTCCCATTTTGAGGCTAACCACAACATGACGTAGGAGTGCAGTTTCCCCGCCCACCGAATTGATTGACAGCCACATATTAACATGTCTCTGTAGTAACATGTATAATCATATCAACAAGACAGGACGTGCGCAAAGCAACTGGGATTAAAAGATCTGTTCGGCTCTCTGTGATCATCAATCACCATCAAATGTGGTCAAGAAAGAGTTTTACGAGTTTTAAACGTTTTTTAAATAGTGCATGTTTGTAATGAATTACAGCAATTTTACCGTCTTTATCACCAGCTGTGTGACAGTACAATTATAAAGGAAGAAGCTTCAATCGCGGTTTGTGAACATTAAATCAGGTTTATTTTGTACATTAACATAACAGATATCCATACAGCTGTGGATATTAACGTGTATCCTGTCACATTTGCATGCAAAAACTGTCTGTGTGTATGCGTGAACTTTGTAATGTCATTGTGTGTGACTCATCGCAGAAAGGTTTGAATTAACTCCCCAACAAATACATCCAATAATCAAAAGTGGTAAAGTTCTTACTGTAGTAATTCTCACAAACGTTTCGTCAGATCTGCTTCCTTCATGTCTGTCACTGTGCTGTTTATCTGACACAGCTGGAGATTGAAGCACACTCTGACAGGCACGTGGGAATGGTGGGTGGGGAGAACTAGCATTAAAGGTACAGGCCAAAACAACAGCTAAATTGTGTTCAGAGTGGAAAATCCCAATATTCTTAAAGATATAATAAATAATCTGATGGGTGTTTTGAACTGAAACTTTACAAACATACTCGGGAGACACAAAAGACTTATCTTAAATCTTGAAAAGTGGATAAAATGGGTGCCCTTTAATGTTTTTAATAAAGCTGCCAACACATAAAGATTATCTTTATTGTCAACATTTTCCACTGTTAATGCAATACCGTGCCAGGCATGCTGAGAACTAAACATCCACTATACCCAAGTAGTCAAACAAACATAGTTCCTTTATGTTGTCCCAACACAAAACAAGTTTTTTTTTAAATTACAAATTTAAGTAGATTAAACTTAAAACATTTCAATGATCAAAAAAGAATATAAACAACTAGTTTGAATAAGCAGAAAGAAATCTTTCTTTCTTGAGTGTATTGGCAGTACAATCAGCAAACTAAAACTTTTTGAGTATTTTCTTTTAAAAGTAGTTTATTAGATTGTCACAGTGCTCTTTTCCATTTCTGGGAAAGTAAATGGTTACTTAAAACTTTAAAAATGCATAAATGTTGGCCATGTGATAGTGGGTGTTCTTGAGATTTTCAGCTTTACATGAGAAAAGGTCCAAAGTTTAAGATATTCATTGGTGATAATCCATCTTACTCTGATAATGCAGTTTACAAACCATATTCCACACATCAGTGAGCCATCAAAGCACCCCTATAGAGAAAAAATCTAATAAAAAAATGTTGAACATTGTTTTTACAATGATTTAGGCCCTTGGACAGACCAAAACATTCAAATTTGCAGATCAAAATGTCTCACACATGGTTTTATCCACAATTTGGGATAAAAATTGCTGGATGTAAATGCCAAAATGTGTATAAATGACCACAAAAATTTGGATTATTAGTATTTTATAATGAAACCATGATAGAAACATTTACAGAATAAACTGGAGAACCAGCACTGATCTGTCACATCATAGCAGATGTCTTAATCATTTTTAAAATCAATTCAAGTAAATTTTTATAGCAATTTTCACAATAATTATTGTTCCAGTGAGTCTTTACAAAAGATGCGCATTATTACATTACAATCAAAGGTAACACTACAATAACAGTACATGAATAATGATGTATTAATATGTAAACGAAACATTATTATGAACTAATGATGAGTTAATACATGCGCTAATCATGAACTTTAATTACAACATGAGTCACATGAGTGAATAACGGCTACCTTAATTACTTCTTAGTTCATGCTTGCTTGTTAATTGATGTACTAAAAACCACATTAGTTTATGCTTAACCATCATGAACTCATGATATGTTAATGTATAATTATGTTGTGGCTTTACTTGTACACAACACAATTATCCCATTTACATCATCATTAAACCATTCTTAACTACTCATGAACTCCTTATGCATGTCCGTCTAGTGCATTTACGCTGAATCACAATTAAAAAGTGTTCTGTCAATGTCAACATGAACAGTTTAAACACTGGAGGTCATGATGAGTTAATGGTTATGTGCCCCTCCAAGTACAGTCATGACATAATTATACATTAACAGCTCTTGAGTCCACGTTGGTTACATTTAGCTTAAACTTAGATTTTAATTTATACATTAATTAACAACACGTACTAACTATAATTAAGACAGCCGTTATTCACACATGAACTTGCGTGACTCATGTTGTATTGAAAGTTAGTTCATGATTATCGCACATCTTAACTCGTCATTTGTCCATAAGGAAGTAATGTTTAGTTTACATATTAATACATCATTATTCATGTACTGTTATTGTAAAGTGTACCCAATCAAAATCAGAACAAGTTCAAATGTGAGTAGGGTGGACAGTACAGCATATCCACAGTTAATCTGCAATTATACAATATAATATACTTTTTCAAAAAAGATGTTAACTATTTTATAATCTTGCTTATCTTAAAAAAAAATAATAAAAAATTATTGTAGAAAAAACACTTGAAATTTAGCATGAAAATACACTTTTTTTTACATTTTAACTCTTCCCTCCTCCCTCCCCCAAAGCATCCAGATTCAATTTACAAGTAAGTGTATTGTTATACAAAGGCAAAGAAAAACATATACAGTATTCCACATACAACAATACACATATACATATATCAATTAATTAACTAACAGCTTGAGAGGTATTTGCTTGTGCCATTGTATAGTTATGATCCAAAAATTGTATAAACCGATCCCAAATTTTATGGTACTCCTTTAGTTTGCCCTTTATACTGTAGGTGATTCTTTCCAGTGCAAATTAATGTGTCAAATCTTTCAGCCAGTGATCAATCGATGGACTTTCTATGTTCTTCCGATAGAGTGCTATCAAACGCCTTGCAATAACAAGACACATATCAATCGTTTTAGTTTTATAACCTGGTAATGACAAACTTACAGGACATAAACCCAACGCACATATTTCAGGTGTAACTGGAATTGGTTTTAAATAATTGAGAAGATTAATGTTATTACGTTTTGCCAGAAAATCTTAATCACCTCACATTCCCTGATACAATGAAAGAATGTTCCTTTATGTTTTTGGCATTTGAAACATATATCAGGGATGTTTGGGTTAATTTTGTTTAGTTTTTCAGGTCTGATATAGGTGCGCATTGCCCAGTTATATTGGATCATTTTAAATCTATAGTATTAATTGACAAGTTCTGGGCTTTATTATACACATATTTGGCTCCATTTTAAATCTGACAGGTCATATTGTAAATCTGTACACCAAGAATCTTTCTTAGATTCTGATGTTTCTTTAGATCCATTGACTAATTTGCTATAAAACAAGGAAATATAATTTGTCATAGGATTCTGATAAAACATTATTTTTTCTAATTCAGTTTGTGGAGGTCTAGCTAGTGAGTAGTTTTGCTTGACATTAATATAGCTGCGAATTTGTAAGTATTTAAAAAAATGCGTCATTGGGATTCCAAATTTTTCATTAAGGTCTTTAAAAGGACATCAGTGTGTATCCTTTAAATAAGTCCCCAATCTTTCCGATACCTTTTATGCCCACTGTTTAAATCCAAAATCATTTTTTGCTGGTTTAACATCTTTGCTTCCCCAGAAAAATAAGAAAGATTTGGGACTTTTCCTAGTGAACACTGAGCATCATTCCATACCGTTAAGGTGTTTTTAACAAAGGCATTTTAAGTGGTCTTTTCTGTCTTGTTATCTTATTGAATCTTTCTAACATGTAGTGTTTATAAGAAAGTGTCTGGTGCATATGGAGCGGAAAGAGTGTGTTTCCTACAGAAAGTTTGTCAACCTGTGTGTAGCACACCTGTACAATGTTTTGAAAATGATTTTCTCAGAAATTAAAATGGTTTTATTTATTACCTCCCAGAACTTGATTGTTTACATCGATGAAATATTTTTTTTATATCAGTATTGATATATTGAGCCAATTTCCCTCAAATTCACCACTTTATTCACATGTTTTATGCTATATTTGAATTTTAGTTAAACTCCCAATTTTGAATAGAAACATACCATGAGTAAGTTTTACTCTAGCACCTTATATCACTTTTAAAAACAGCTTTTAGGATCAACTAAAGACAATACAGTGAAAAAATACTCACTATTTTATTATTCAATACCTAAAAAAGTATGTATTCCCCTATTTTGGTCCTGACAAGCTGTGATGTAGGAATAGCCAATATTACATGAACGTAATGGGCTTGACTGTTACCCTAGTTTGTGCTGCACTTAGTTGACAGTAATAGTCATTATGGGAATGATCTGTTCGTGTCTGTGCACTTTCATTTTTACGCCTTGTTAGATAACCCACAGAACTTTCCACTCCAATCTTTTATTGTATTGCGGTCTCAGTTCTACTTTGCACTGTTTAGTAAATCAAGCCTCATATGGCATTTCACATTTCTCACGCTTCTCACATTGCATGGAAAATAGCAGCTTGAACAGGTTGCCTTTAGCATCTCCTTATCTGTTTATCGATTGAAGATTCGAAAAGAAAGTTAATGTTAATGGCATTTGCCCGTTTCCTTTGTCTGTGGCAGTCAAACTTTATTATGATAAGAAAATTGGGTCACACTTTATTTTGATGGTCAATTTGTTGAATTTAAGCTACATTGCATCTACATGTCAACTAATTCTCATTAGATTATAAGTAGACTGTTAGGTTGGGGTTAGAGTTAGTGTAAGTTGACATGTACTTGCAAAGTTTCTTATAGTCAGTTAAATGTCTGTTGAAGGAGTAGTATCAGCAGATATTAAGCAGACATTCTACTAATACTAAACAGTCTACTAAACAGACCATCAAAATAAAGTGTTACTGAAAATTGTTTTTAGACAGAGGCTCACACACAACGGCAAAGCATATATACACTTACACAATTATTTTAACCTGTTAGCCAGCACTCACTTTTGGGGATTTAAACCTACCTAACTTTGAATAGTTACAGTTCTTGACTCCAGTAAGCTATAACAAAAAATAGGTATCATTGGAAGAAGACACTTTGAGCTATACTATGGTCCATCTGGACAGTTTCATGCATAAAAAGATAAAAAGTTATACATTATGAAGTAATGAGAAAATGTTTTTTTTATTGTGTTTAATATTTGTTTTTCCACATACAAACATAGGAAAACATTAACGACCTATAAAAAATATGCCTTGAAAGCCAAGTGTCTCATGAGTTTATATTTCATATTTGATGAAGATAACATGCAAAATGAAAATTCTATAAAGAGTTTTCTGAGACTATATCGGTGTTCTTCTTTCCCTCACTGTCAGAGGCATTTTCTCAAAAATGACCTTCCCAAACTAAAACAGTACCAGTTGCTGAATAATTTGCTCTACATTCATAGTTCATGTTCCTATAGAAAGAAGATACTTTGGACTTTATTATCCATCATCTAGATTTTATAATGCTCAAAATGAAAAAACGTTATAGATGCTTAAGTGAAGTTTCACAAACTAATTTCGAGAGGAGCACGTGATACGATTGACTGCAGCTGGCCACTCATCTACATGCATTAGTTAGCCAATCAGATTAATCCCAACTCACTATAAGTAGCCTAGCTAGAACTACTTCCTTATCTTAGTTTTTCCGAAGAAACCCCCCATCCTCCCCTTCTCCTCCTTTCCTCCTTTACCACGGGGAGCTCTCGAGAACCACCTGATCTCGTACTCCCCTCACATGCTCTATGGACCAGGCGGGAGCCCTGGGCTCAACTATCTTCGAGCTCAGGGTTCTCTCCCGGGACAGCATGCCAAACCTGCTAACAGTTGTCAAACAATATCTAAGTGTGAACTCTTGAAGTAATGTAAAAACAATTACACTGCACTAAATTTTATTATTTCATAAACAAATATATGAAATTAGTCCTGGAGCAATACAGAAATGTATTTTTGACCAAATACGTCAAAAGCCAGACATCTCAAAAGTATATGTGAATTTGTAGCTTTTAGCTCTTTCAGTTGGACAATTTATATGTCTATGTGACTCCATTATCACAAAAAAACACAACAAATGAAAATATATATTCATCTTCCAGATGGTTTTGATATCAACCAGGAAAATGTCCCAGGGGGAAATTCATTCTTAGAGAAACCATCCTGACCTAGTTTTTATAAGTGAATTTATATAATTATTGTATTTACCTCTAAATTGTGGCAACTGGTATATTATGTCCATAGTATAGCATCTTTTTTATAGCACACACACAGTCAAAGCACAGCCTTTCAGATAAACTCACTTTTAGATTTTATGCAAACCCAGTTCATCAAAAAGGGAACTGAGAATAATTTTACAGTTTTTTGCGTCACGACATGCTCTGCATTATAGTTCATTGGTTAGAACTGTCACCTCACTGCAAGTAGGTTGCTGGTTCGAGTGCTAACTAAACCAGAAGGCATTTCTGTGTGGATTTTGCATGTTCTCTCATATAAGTGTGGGTTTCCCCCTAAAGACATTCAGTATAGGTGAATTGGGTAAGTAAAAATTGGCCATAGTGTACAAGTGTGTGTGTGTGTGAATGAGGTGTTTCCCAGTTCTGGATGGGCATCTGCTGCATGAAACAAATGCCAGGAATTGGTGGGTTCATTCCGCTTTGGTGACCCCTGATAAAATCAGGGACTGACCCCAAGAATAGTGAGTGAGTGACATATTGCTCTGTGCTGTGCATTCAGTATAGAAAGAATCACTCATTATAATGGGATTTATTGTCCTCACACACCCGTAGCTGGTGTAGAGAGTATTTGAGCAAAGAAATGTAGCTAGGCCTTAACCCATTTGTGCCCAAATTTTAAAAAATGGTTTCATGCATGTAGCCTTGTTAATAGTGGCCTATATGGACATGTTTTGCATTTATTTTCTCGAGGTTTTTGATTTCTTTTAAGAAAATCGTATTTGAATATGGGGCAACTATAGTAGTAAGTTATACTTTCAAAAGATCAATTCATATTCATAAACACATTTAATATGATTAAAATTAGAAAACCATTTGATATGAACCCCCTGAAAATTATTTATCATATAATTTAATGAATATGGAAACACAATGAGCAAATCCATTTGTCTTTAAAGTGATAAAAACATACAGACTACTGTGTGTCAAAAAAATAATAAGTGAAAAAGTTTAAAGTTGTATAAGTTTTTCTTTAACTAAAGTGTAAAGTTTAGTTAAAGACAGTTATTACAAATATTGCAACAATTAATTATAATTATTAACTCATATAAATTTAATATATAAAAAATTATTCAAGTTTTATTGTCTTATTTCGTACACAGCAAAATCCCAAGGGTAGAGAATATTTGGTCCCACACTACAGAGTTACAGCAGTCAAAGAAAAAAAAAAAGACAAAAAATCAAGAGTCAAAAAGCAAAGTAAATACTGATGTAAATAAACAAAAGTAAATACATACCACAATGGTGTCATCTAACAAAACAAATATTTTCAGTAAATCTCACGACAGACTTTTCTGACAGTAATAGTCAAACAGCTTAGTAATAAATAAAGCTGCTGATTCTGTTTGTGGAGTTGTTTAATGATCCCGATGAGCTGAGATTTTGAGAGATTTATTGAGTTTTCAGTTGAGTTGATAAGGCCATGTCCACACGTACTCAGGTATTTTTGTAAGCAAAAATTTTTTTTTCTCAATTTTCTAAAAAAAACACACAGACCCTGGCGCTTCTGAAAATCTTCACCTTGACAAGAGTTTTCAAAAATTTCAGACAGTGACCTAATACTGCGTTTTAGTGTAGAAAAAAAAACATTTGTTGCTGAAGTTCATAGTTGCCATTTTCCTTTCATGAGTAATTTTCTACATGCTATCTATGTTTAATTTCTCAATGGCATGTAAGCAAACAACCAAATAAAAGATTTCAAGACAGAAATAAAGGAATTGATTAACTTCCTGTCACACGAGCCCTTCAACTTCCTACCCCTAATTTCAGGATGAAAAATGGATGCAAACCCTCCCAAATAAAAGCAATTTTCATGTTACTAAAAATATTTTTTTTATTCACAAATGTATATCAACATAATCTTAGCCATAGCTGGTGTAGACAGTATTTGAGCA
>NC_079440.1:29749048-29974048 GCF_903798145.1 Danio aesculapii | reverse complement strand
AGTAATATCACTTTTATGGCAAACAATAAAACAGTTTTGTTTTCTTTAAAGTGAAATAACATAACATAAACCAAAGAAGCTGATAAAAATCGATGGAAATTTCAGACGGCATTTAGAGGTTTTTGCATCTAAACTCTTCATTTTGTTTCATCGTGTCACATTCAGTAAATATCCAGTTGCATGACCGATCGAATATAACACATGTGCATTCATTAATATTATTAATTTATTATTATAATAACTTGTGTGCATTAAAAGAAAGATGTGGGACAACTAGCAGACTGATCCTAATGTTTGTTATTGAACATATGAGCTACGCTAAGAAAAAGGCCTTGAAATCTCTGATAGCCTATTATTAACCCTTTAACTATCCCACCAAGGAAAAAAGGTTTGGATTGCATTTCTTAACTCCTAATGACACTAGTTAACACACTCAATGCATTTTTTTCCAACACATCCCATAATTTCTGAAATATCAGCCTCTACCAAATGGTTGATATGGTAAAAGTACTGGACATAACACATATGAAAAATCAGAAAATATATTTATTTAAAAATATATTAAAAATAAAACATTATTGTATACTAAATCACCTTCTTTTTGAAGTATGCCATAAAATATTTCAGAGTCTCATTTAACATGTTTCTTGTTTGTTTTTTTGCAATAAAACCAAAATCAAGTGTAGTAGTGCAACAGGATTATGTTTTTTTTTTTTTTTTTTTTTTTGTAAACCAACAATGCTGTGTGTGTAAACCATTATTTAAAACAGTCATTTTTTTAAATGACTTTAACAGTCATTATTTAAAACAGTAAACACATGGTCAACCATTTGGTAGTCTTAGACTTTATGAAAAAAGAACATATACCACAGCTTCGATTTCCACACAGTGGATTTAAATAGATTTAAGATGTGAGATCCTCATATCCCTTTGGTGTGAATGAGTAATTGTTTTTAATTCTTTTTTGTACAGTGTGTATGTAGAATCAGTTTTAGAAAAAAGCATATTTTTCACTGACATAAAATTGGTATGGTATCGTGCCTGCCTACATATTCTGATGGTAATATTTGATGATTTAATTGGTGCGAGTGTGCACCAATAAATTATGCACTGAGGAAGATCAGTCTTGAAAACGTTTGCACTTCACGCTTGTTTTTTATGGCTTTAGATGATGCATTAAATGGTAATGCTTTGAAATAATGGTCTGTTATTTAATGTATTTACTAACATGAAATAAGAATGAACACTGCTAATACAGCATTTATTAATCACAGTTCAAAACGACCTAATACATTATTAAAAATCTAAATGTCTGCTTATTTAAATATTAGTTAACATTAGCTAATGCATTGTGAGTAAAGATGAACTAACAATTAACAACTTTATTTTCATGCAAAGATGAAAAACAGATTACAAATACTGTACTACATCTCCTGTTCATTGTTGATATAAATAAGTACATTATTACAGCCTAAATACAATCAGCATATGGTTATGATGGATTGCATCTCCTTAAAAGTATTGTTTGAGGATATGTAATCCATCATAACCATGTGCTAATTTTATATTTGCTTGTTTATATTTCATTGAAGTAAATGCAGCTTGGTTTGATATTTTATTATTTGTTGTTTAATAATGTACGTTTTTGCTGCACTGTGAGTATTATCACATTTTTAATCATGTGAATCTGTCTACATCTTTAAATTCCTGATTGCACTGAAATGGTGGTCAAGTGAAAAAATAACTATTCAATAAACCCAGTCATCTGCTAATATAGTCACTTGACAAAAACACTGCATCTTTTGGACTACTTGCACAGAACATCTGGCATCTTACAAGCCATTTACTATCTTGTGCTTGGTATTGAATGCGTGACCTTGTGACAGTTGGTTCTTCAGCTGCTCAAGGCTGCCCAAGACCGTTGTGTGGGCGTCTTGTCTGTCAAACTACTATCTATTATGTCCTGTGCATTAAAGCGAGCATTGGTCTGCCAGCGTGACATTGCAGCTGCAAAACCAATTGGTGGTTTTGTTCGAGATATACAAAACTCGTGACAAATGAAATAACGCTAAACAAAATGTGACCTTTTACTGTAATTTGCATTGTTCTCTCTTGGCGTTACGTTTTGAAGTAACCTGCACTCAAGGGACGGGTCGAAAGAATCGAGTTGTACAATGCCCTTCAATGTCTCTCTACAACACTTCTTCCTCTTTCAAGCCTGCGTTGCAGCACAGGCTCAGTTTTAAATAATCCACCAGCGTGGGTGTTGAGCAAGCCACAGGGTTCCTCTTGCACCCCGCCTTGGATGGAAACTTTCAAAAAAAGTAATTGAATTCGATTTGATAAATACAGTTTTTGCTGACCATAATGTGGGAGGTTTTTATGCTTAGATAAGATTGAGCTTTTAGGCGGTAATCAGTCCGACATCTTGTAACTTGTCATGCTAAGATGGCCGGTTTTCGTTAAGATGAATTTTCAGTATGCTAAAATCCTTTTTATTTATATTTTTTATTGCAAAATGTTTTGATTATTTATCATTTAAGGCTATGCATTTGATTGATTTCGATTTACATTAAAGTTCCATTTGTTAAAAAGACAGCTCGCTTAAAAATTATAATCCTGTCATCATTTACTCACACTTGACTTGACAAACCAGTTCTTGTTCTGTTGAAGGCAAAAGAAGATATATTGAATAATGTTGGAAACCAGAAAGCAGGGGCATCCATTCACTGTAAAAACAGCTGGGTTCCACACAATTCATGTGTCCTAACATAAATCGATTAAGTTAACTTAATCGTTTTTCCAAATTTAAGTGGATTGAAAATAAAACAAATAAGTGCCCCCCCCCCCCCCCCCCCCCTCAAGAAAAAAACTCAAAGAAATTGTGTTGATTCAGCTTATTTTAAACAAGTAGTTTGAACAAACAGCAAAATATTTTTTTGGAGTGTTGTTTTTCCTACTATGGCTGCTAATGGTTGCTAGTTTCCATCCTCATTGTACCTGAAATAACTCAATAACTCAAACACTAGTTTAAAACAAGTCAAGGGTGAGTAAATAATGACAGAATTTTCATTTTTGTATGAACTATACTTTTAACTAATGAACATTTACTCACCCTCAAGTGGATCCAAACCTTTATAATTTGATTCTGTTGAACACAAAAATACTTAATATAAATAATGTTGGGAACTATTAGATAATAATACTATGGAAGTCAATATCTACCAGTTTCCAGCTTTTTTAAAAACAAGATTTGGAAGAAGTGGACTGTGAGTATATGACATTCTGTATATCACACAGAATTTAATGCTTGTGTGAATTATGCCTTGAATTAAACTAGTTAACAAGAGTTGATTAGCTTTCATTAAACACATCTTGTCCTGTGTTGTTTTAACGAATGCCATTACAATCTTTGTTTAATTTATTTATGTTTGCATCATTTGAGATTTTTTTATTCTAAAAAAACTAAAGGATTTAGAAATCGAACGTACTTTTTCCCCTAATGCTATTTAATAGGGCACTCTAAAGGCTAAAGAACTTGATTCTTATATTTGCTTATTTTTTGCAGCCTAGGGCTATACTTACCATGTATTATAGAGATCTTTTCTAAAACGTACAGGATAGTGTAAAAGCATGTTTATTACTAAGGAAACCAAAACAGCCAAACAAAACTATATTTTAATTGAACACATCACATCACATACAGTACCTTTGCATAAGGTACACATACAGTACCGTCCTATCTAGTATTGTGAAAAGGCAAAACTGAAAATTGCGTGTTGATGTTTTAGCTGGTGAAGTCTATGGTAAAAGCAGCACCCAGCAGTCAAAAGCTGCTGATACATTAACTACCGCCGCGATGATGGCAAGCACTGCGGCAGAGAGCACATATTGAAGTGTTAACATTTGTTCAATCAATAAAAATGTCAATGAAAATGAGCAATCTTGTTAACTGCAATATATACTACTACATTACTAACATGTAAGCGGTGTCTGTTAAGTAAAAATGACTGGCAAGTCATTGGCATTGAAAAAGACTGGCAGTGACACAATTTTGGGTTTGTTATTTTTTAAGAAATTTGCTCGTAGGTTTTGTCCATAGAATGCACTGGTGTACTGCTCCTTTAAGGCTAGTCCTCCCCGCCGACTGTTTTTACATGCTTTTCTGCATGCTTTAATCTGCTCCCTCGGCTGTGTTAGACAACATACAGACTTAAAGGAAGCAGATCTCAAGTAGCGTTTGTGAGAAATACTACATTAAGAACTTTACCAATTAGTGTTTGTTGTGCAGTTGCATCGATGAGACACACAAAGTTCACGCGCGCACACACACACAGACACACAAAGACAGACAGACAGACAGAGCGCCGTTTAGCTTTGCACTCTTTTTGCACGCATATGTGACAGGATACAGGTTAATCTCCACTGCTGTGTGAATATCTGTTATGTTAATGTACGAAATAAACCTGATTTAACGTCCACAAACCGGGATTGAAGCGTCTTCTTTTATAATTGTTCTGAGATGCGGCTGTGCTGATGAAGTAAAGCTAAGCTAAATCGCTGTAATTCATTACACACATGTTCTGTTTTAAAACATTTTAAACATGTGAAACTCACTCTTGATCACATTTGATGATGATTGATGATCCTAGCAAACTGAACAGAGCTTTTATTCCCGGTTGTTTTGCACTCGTCCTCTCTTGCTGATATGATTATACACGTGACTACCGGGACATGTTAATACACGCAGCTGTCAATCAATTCGGTGGGCAGGGGGACTGCACTCCTACGTAAAGTTGCTGTCAATCTGAAAACAGCTCCAATTGGTCCACCGTTTTTATGTTGCTAAATTGAAAAAAAAAAGGACTGGGTGTGTTTATATCACCCCAATATGACGGTCTATAAACCATACATGCACATATGTCTGTCCAAACAGCTTGAAAAGTAGATTTTTCACCATAGGTCTGTACTATTCAGCTGTGTTTTCTAAAACAAAACATGGAAATAACTGGTCATTTCTATCTTATTCTTTCATTTGTTTATCTGGTCAGTCATTGTGTTTATGAGTTTTGGTTCTTTTGCTGTTTTGAGCTGACTGTAAGGATCATTTCATGATCTTTAGAAAGTAATGTAATGTGCTCAACACTTCCCTGAAACTACTTTAGCTGTGACTTTCTGGGAAAATAACTATTTGTTAACAGAATCACGCAGTTGACTGAAAATTAACATTGAAAATCAGTGTTTAATAATTAATGTTAGATGTAGCTTATACATGGTGTGACCAATTAATTCCTCATTGTTGATTAACTTTATCTAATGTGTTAATGTTAACTAATGGGACCTTTTGTAAAGAGTTACTGTTTGATCTGAAAAAAAGTTAGTGAACAGAGGACAAAGTATGTATTATACTGTATCTGTGCTGAATCACTCCTAACACAGTGCACTTTTCTGCATGAAATAACAATCATTAGATTATGTTGGTTGGTATTAGTTCTGACTTTGTATAGGATTGCAAATAATTGGGTCAAAACATTTGTTGAGCATTAGGACCTGCTTTAAGTCAGATCAGGTGACTGAGAGCTTACACTCCAAAGTCCTTTGAAAACACTGGTTTCTAATACTTTAGCACAGACTCAGCTCTGTTTAAAGCAAAGCATGCAAAATAAAGAAAGACAATGTGCTGTTATTTGTTTCTGACTATGGAAGAGCTACAAAGAGCGGTATTTTACGGGAAGTGTTGTAGGCAAATAAGGATTTTGAATTTTGTTTAATTTTTAGAATTGATGATCTTTTTTATGTTTGCTTTGTAGGCATCAGAAGGAGTGCCTATTCGGTTCTTTTCTGCTCTGCCAGACCTGGTGGAGGCGTATTATAAGGAGAACATGGGTCTGATCACACATCTTCAGTATGCAGTGCAGAAGGAGGAGGAGCCGCCAGAGGAGGAACCAGGTACATTTGAACAGTCCAAGGCCACAAGAGAAAATATTTTTTGGCTCAATTTTATTGAAATTAAAGTTTATTACTATGTTTTATTGTATGTGATCCTGGACCGGTCATAAGCATCAATTTTTGGAAATTCTGAATTTATACACTTTCTGTTGATATAGGATAGGAGAGTAATTGACCAAGAAACTATTTGAACATCTGGAATCTGAGGATTCAAAAAAATCTAAATACTGAGAAAATAGTCATTAAATTTGTCTGAATGAAATGCTTAACAGTGCACATTACGAAGAAAAAAATCAATTTTTTTTATAAATATATATACACTACCGGTCAAAAGTTTGGGGTCGTTTTTTTTTTTTTTTTCATTTTTTTTTAAAGAAAATTATTCTGTTACTCAAGGCAGCATTTATTAAATCTTAAAAAAAAAAAAAGTTATATAGTTAAATACTTATTTATTTATTACTTATTGTTTGTAGTTTCAAATAAAATTATTAGTCCAGCCATTGTTGCTTTTGTTACTATTACCATTAATAATAATAATATTAATAATAGTAACAATAATTATTAATGATAGAGTGATTTCTGAAGACTGGAGTAATGAAACGGAAAATTAATCTTTAAAATCACTGGAATAAATAATTAAATTATAAACTACATTTGAACAGTTATTTTATAATACAATAAAATTTCACAATTTTACTATTTATACTGTATTTTTGATTAAATAAATTAAGCCTTGGTGAGCAGGATAAGCTTATTTTAAAACATTTAAAATTCCTACTAACCCCAAACTTTTGACAGGTAGTGTATTTGCTTATTTGGCATAAAATAATTAATAAATTATAAAAATTATATTATATTATGTATGCTCATGCAACTTAAGACTGGTTTTATGGTACATGGTCCATGTTAAAAACCCTAAATTGACTTTTTCAGGAATTCCCTGACTGACACTTCCATTTTTATGCGTTTTTGTTGACATTACTAATGTTCTAATGTACTAATGTTTTTTTTTAGTTATGATGATGTTTGGTAATTGTGTAAAAGATACTGAGCACCTTCTAAATATTAGTAATTTTCTCTGCTCCTGGAAAAAGTTGTTTGTGATGAGCATTGATTATTACCACCTGGATATGGTTGTGTTCCTGTCTGTGTAACAAAGGTATGATATGTGTATATACAGTTGAAGTCAGAATTATTAGCCCCCCTTTGAATTATTTTCTCTTTTTTAAATATTTTCCAAAATGATGTTAAACAGAGCAAGAAAATTTTCACAGTATGTCTGATAATATTTTTTCTTCTGGAGAAAGTCTTATTTGTTTTATTTTGGCTAGAATAAAAGCAGTTTTTAATTTTTTAAAAACCATTTTAAGGTCAAATTTATTAGCCCCTTTAAGCTATATTTTGTTTCGATAGTCTACAGAACAAACCATCGTTATACAGTAACTTGCCTAATTACCCTAATCAGCCTAATTACCCTAATTAACCTAGTTAAGCCTTTAAATGTCACTTTGAGCTGTATAAGTGTCTTGAAAAATATCTAGTAAAGTATTATTTATTGTCATCATGGCAAAGATAAAATAAATCCGTAATTAGAAATTAGTTATTAAAACTATTATGTTTAGAAATCTTCTCTCCATTAAACAGAAATTGGGGAAAAAATAAACAGGGAGCTAACAGTTCTGACTTCAACTGTATACTACCAGTCAAAAGTTTGGGGTCAGTTTTTTTTTAAGAAAATTATTCTGTTCATTAAGGCAGCATTAATTAAATGTAAAAATGTGTTAAATATTTAGTAACATTTTAAATTTTTCAGATGAAATTATTACTCCACTCATTATTGCTTTTATTACTATTACCATTAATAATAACAACAACAACAATAATAATAATTAATATTAGAGTGATTTCTGAAGGATCATGTGACTCTGAAGACTGGAGTAATGAAGCTGAAAATTCATTATTAAAATCACTGGAATAAATAATTAAATAAAGTTATAAACTACTTTTAAACATGTTATTTTATAGTGCAATAACAATGAAAAATTTTTTAATTTGTACTGTATTTTTGATGAAATAAATGCAGCCTTGGTGAGCAGGATAAGCTTATTTTAAAACATTTAAAATCCTACTGACCCCAAACGTTTGACCGGTAATGTGTGTGTGAATTATTTGCTTCCTTCAAAGCACACTATGGTCAAATCTGTGTTTCCTCAGAGCCTCTTAGTTTGCCACCTCAGCTGCCACCCAGGAATATCTTCAGTAATGACAGTAAGGAGAGTCACAGTGACCCACCCAGAGGGACTGATAGGGGGACAGAACCTACACGTCCCTCCATCTCAGACACCTACTTCCAGCGCTTGCAGCAAATCGACATATCCAAGTATAAAGACATCTTTATTCAGTACATTTTATGTTCATCATATTCATGTGCCTGATGTGATTTTTTCCCAAAAACTATATTAAATAGCTTCTTTAACATTTGGTGTCACTTTTTTAATGGTTTGTCCAATGCTCCACCTAAAAGTATGTAATATTATAAGGCTAATTGTAATGTGAAACGGACGCTGACAAAGGGGTGCGGATCCAAACGCAGGTTTATTTAGCAGAATGGTCAAGCAAGCAATGGTCAACACAGGGGCAAACAGATGTACATAGGAAATCCAGTCAAATACACAGGCAAATGGTCATAAGGCAGGCAGCAGACAACGTAAATTAAAGAGCCCATATTATGGGTTTTTGAAAATGCCCTTCCATGTAGTGTGTAACACAGCTCTAAGTGAAGTGAAATATCCAGCTAAGGCTTAAATCTGTAAGTGTACAGTGTTTAAAACTATTGATTCATCTATAAAAGAGTCGACTCATAGTGCTTCAAACGAGTCGTCTTGATAACGAGTCATTAGGTGTTTCGTGATGACGCAGCCACGAAACACAAGCCTCGCCAGTAGTTACGCGCGCAAACCAGGGAGATTTGAAACCTGCGGCCCCGCCCACTAACACAGAAAAAACACTAGACACACACACACAGACGCCGCCGGTCGAATGAAGTCACGCTGTGCTCAGATAGATAATATTGACAGTCTCTACCCAAAGATGAGTTGTGAACTGTGAAGAGTCAGTGGTTGAGGTTTATTCACTAGTGTAAGTAAGTGCGATTAAAATTGTTGCCTCGTTTAACTTGCAAATTATGTATTTATTGTGTTTTGTTACTTGTTAACATGGTACAGTACACGCGGTTACTCTTTAGTAGAGAGAGAGAGAGAAAAAGAACAGGTCGAGTTTGTGACGCCTAGGGGCTAGGAGACAGGATACTCGCGTCGCTTTCCCTAGTTCTTCTGAGGAGCGTTGTGTGTGTGTGTGTGTGTGTGTGTGTGTGTGTGTGTGTGAGAGAGAGAGAGAGAGAGAGAGAGAGAGAGAGAGAGAGAGAGAGAGACTCGCGTCGCTTTCCCTAGTTTTTCTGAGGAGCGTTGTGTGTGTGTGTGTGTGTGTGTGTGTGTGTGTGTGTGTGTGTGTGTCTGTGTGTGTGTGTGTGTGTGTGTGTGTGAGAGAGAGAGAGAGAGAGAGAGAGAGAGACTCGCGTCGCTTTCCCTAGTTCTTCTGAGGAGCGTTGTGTGTGTGTGTGTGTGTGAGAGAGAGAGAGAGGGAGAGGGAGAGTCTAGGAGACTCGCGTCGATCTCCCCAGTTCTTCTGAGGAGGGTTGTGTGTGTGTGTGAAAAAAGCCTTACACTATGAAGCGCGTGTGCACTGTGACTACTTTTATATAGTTGATTACCAGCTGGGCATTTCACTCTGTCTCGTGCTGAAGCCTGTCACTGTCGACCAATCGCAACAGGCTGTCATCGGTCCAATCAGCGCAGATTAGCTTCGCGCTGAGGAGGGGGTTGGGAACAAATGAATCGCTGAACGATTCATATGGGAGTCATTGGGATAATTAGGTAAAAATAAATGCAGATTATAAGACCATAAAAGTGTTTTATGACCTTGCATGCATATTAGACTGTTGTTGGAGACCCTTACAACCTAAATATGACCCTATTTCATGTATAATATGGGCTCTTTAACAAAACAACAAAGCAAAGGTCTAACACAGAAAGGCAAGGCAAGGGCGTCATAATGTTCACAGTGACAGTATTACAAGACTAAGCTGCGAGTGTCTCAAAGTGAGCCGTATAAGTGTAATCTAGAGACTTGGAGCAGGTGTGTTTGTGTGTGTTGCATGACAGGACTTATAGTTCATATTGAGACAGGATTGTAATCCATATAAATGTGAATGTTCTCCAGTGATCTATGAAGGTTAGATCGCTGGTGATCGTGACACTAATATAATATTTATTACTTGCCTTAGCAACACTAAGCAAAAAAAAAGCCAAATTTCTAAAATCTTTTGGAAATATTGTGGAATGATTATATGACCAATGCTAAAGTAAATTTCTCTTTCATTTAATTTGAAAAGTCATTTGAAAAGTTTATTTATTGTATTTTATTGAATTTTTTTTTTTTTTCAATTGGAGTTTTTCTTGTGTGTGTGTGTGTATATATATATATATATATATATATATATATATATATATATATATATATATATATATATATATAGACAGACAGACACACACACACACACACACACACACACAATTATGAAGCAAATCACATATTTGTACCAAAAATCATGCATTTAAGACATTTAATTGTTGCTTTAAAGGTTTATTGTAGAAGCTTTGAAATCAAAGTGGTGCTGATTTTTAAAAATCTATAATTTATGGCATTTGAAAATAAAATATTACCTAAACTAACCTTGTTTCAGCTTCAGACGTCATGGCAACAAACAGTGAATGTAAAGGCCTGTTCACTCGAAGCACAACTATAACTGTAAATATATTGCTAAATATATTTGCGTTCACACTCACGAACAATAAAAATCAATTAATTAATGTATTAATGTATGCTTTTCATTCAGCTTTCATTTGGGCATAAGCAGGAAATCTTTTTTTTAATGTATCAATTGAATCAAACTAATTTAGTGACTAATTTAGACACTGAAACTAGCAGCAGATACCAGAGATACTTTTATTTTTACACTCAATTCAATTAAAAATACCTCAATGTCTGGAAATACTTCCGTATTTGGCATTCTTTCACATGGTACAATAAATTGCTTTTTTTAAGATCATCATTATCTTTAAATAATCTTTGAAAACAGCTTCTTTACAGAGTTGTCTGTTGCTTTAAATTGCAGAATCTCTTTATATTTTAATGGCTTCTGACAGGCTGTAAGTGTTTATGATCTGGAAAAAAAGTGATCCCAAATATATAATTTCTCTATTTATCATTATAGTTGGGTCTTTTAGAACAATCTTATCTTTCTAGTTTTTGTCCTTGGTGTGAATGGGCTTTACTGCCTAAAGAAACATTCCAAACCATCTCCATAATCTTTTTTGTTGGTGTCCTGCTGCTTCTTTTCAGCAGAAAACTGAATTACACGTGCACATCTTTTAGAGTTTTTGGAAAATGTTGTTAGAGGCACATTTTCCAGTTGAGATCTAGTAAAGTAATACTTCTGTTGTTTGACATCTAGTCTACCAGAAGACCATCAGAAATCCATCCAGGATTATTTCCGAGCATCTGTTTGCCTAGATGCAGAACAGGTCCAGAATGGGAACCTGACTCTCCCTCACTTTAAAAAGCTCACACAGAGCATCTGCAAAAACCTAAACAGGTACGGTTAAAAAACCTGGATGCACTTATTCTGGATTTGACACTGCATCATCCATTGTGCATATGTTATGGACAACAACTGACATTCTTAATTTCTACTAGTGAAATTGCTCGAACACTTCCGAGTTTTGAGGCACTTCAGAAAGTTTTGGATCAACCACTGTCTCCTGGAGCTGGGAGGTTAAGAACTCAGGTCAGTAAACACAAATTAAATGTTCACTGAAATCTCTGTGTAAAGAATAAGGTTTATTAAGGTTAAGGTTAATTTATAGAAGTGTATAAGATGATAATTATTTTTGAATAAAACATAAGAAAATGCAACGTAGTCTGTTAAATAAAATCCAATCAATCATTCAATCAATAATATCAAATATTTGTGTCAGAATGACTTGATTGTAACAGCAGTGTATATATATATATATATATATATATATGTATATATGTATATATGTACAATTTAGGGTTAAATTGCAGATTGTTTTTTCAAGCACATGAATATTTGAGACACATTGCACAATTAACCACTAGGTTACAGATGTTTGAACCAAAAAAAGTGTTGCAATACTCGTCATTTCCCCTACAGACAAGAAATGAGAAAAGACATGGTCTGTTGTGGTATTTCAAATAAGAAAAAACTAAGAAAATTCTAAAATTACACATCTGTTTATTTTATATCTTTTCTAGCTCTCTGCTGATGCAAATCCATCCGTGGCTTTCAGACTGGAGCAACTGACTAAGCTTATACAATCAATAGAAGACAAGGTATCACTAGTCATTCTTTATGGATGAAACTGCTTTTGAAAACTTTATAGTGAATTAATCTTAATTTAATACATTTTTCAGACCAAGAATGCTGTGTTCGAATTTTCGGGATATGATGGAGGCCACAGAAATTCACTTATTCCTCCTGTGACGTTTGAAGTAAGACATTTTATACTATATACATTTATTTTATATATGGGTACATATAAACAGAAAAAAAATATGCATTTTCCTGAATGTGAATTTTTTTGTTTCATTTATTTATTTATTTATAAAAGTGTCACTTTATTTTGATGGTCTGTTTGTTAAATATACATGCCAATTAATTCTCATTAGATTATAAGCAGACTGTTAGGTTGGGGTTAGGGTTGAGGTTAGGGTTAGTGTAAGTTGACATGTACTTGCAAAGTTTCTTATAGTTAGTTAAATGTCTGCTGAAGGAGCAGTATCAACAGCTATTAAGCAGACAGTCTAATAATACTCAAATGGACCATCAAAATAAAGTGTTACCAAAACAAGATGTCTGCTAAAATGTAATTCATTGTAACAACATGTACAATGTATATGTTTATATATATATATACTCTTGTTACACTGAAATACAATTTAGCTGACATCTATTCTCTAAAAAATACAGGCATATTTAAAATACATGTCAGGCATCTTTAGAACAAGAATCATTTCATGACTAATTTAAAGATCACATTGATGTCCAAAAATGCTAATTAATTGCCATTATAAATCTTTGTAATTTACCAACTAAATTTCTACACACTAGGTTTTACTATGGTGAAAATTACAGGGGGCAGGGGGGAGGATGTTGACCCACCCTAAAGATTGGAAGTGGTGTGAGTGAGGCCAGCAGGTGATGCTTAACCTGTGGTCTGTGCGAGTCCTAATGCCCCAGTATAGTGAAGGGGACACCATACTGTCAGTCGGCGCCGTCTTTCGGATGAGACCTTAAACCGAGGTCCTAATTCTCTGTGGTCATTTAAAAATCACATGGCACTTCTCGTAAAGAGTAGGGGTGTAACCTCTGTGTCCTGGCCAAATTCCTACCATTGGCTCATCCCAATCATCGCCATTCACTGAATTGGCTCTATCACTGTCTCTCCACTCCACCTATAGCTGGTGTGTGGTGAGTGCACTGGCTGCTGTCTAAGTGGATGCTGCACACTGGTGGTGGTGTAGAGCCCTCCCTCATGATTGTGAAGCGCTTTGGGTGTATACACAATAAATGTGCTATATAAATACACATTACATTACATTGTATTACAGCACACCCTAATTAATGCTTGATTCACCCTTGAAAGGGAAGAGGGATTGGGCTGCAGAAAGATAATTAAAAGAAACATTGGATGCAAATCATTATGCTGATTGATGCAATTTCTAGTTTATATTGCATTTATGATAAAGAATTTGTTGCATGATTATTATTACTGAGTCATAAAGTGTAACTTCCTTCCTGCTCCTCGTAATGATGTCATAATAATGAAAGCACAGACGTTTCTGCTGCTGCTGTTCTGCTCTACAAAACCACAGGCAAATAAGAGAGACTCATGTTTGTCTATGTGCGAGATATGCAATGACGTTTGAATTGGTTACCTCTGTACACAGCCATCAAAGAGAACCTTTGTAACTGTTAAAAAAAACTAGGACACCCACGTCAGAAATGATGCACTTCAAATTTTACTGATGTCATTTTACTGTCCTTTTCTGTGTTACCAGGTAAAAAGTGACTCCCTTGGTATTTCGAACAAAATGTACCTCAAAGTAGACGTGGAAGGTGGCAAGGTTTACTTCAAGAAGTCCAAAGATGGACCTGAGGATAAATATTTTGTGCACAATAAAAGTATGCCAAACCACTTTATCACTGATATAACCATACTTATTTGAATTTGACAACATATATCAATATTGACATGTCGGTTAGTCTTTATTGCTAAATAAACCTGAAAGGATGGTAAGCAGTCGTCATTTTGAAGGCTTGCCATTTTCTTTTTTGCTGAATTTGCATAAAAAACTGGTTTCACCACACACTTTATTATGTACACCTTGCTAGTTCAGGGTTAGAGACCTGTTTGCCTTCAGAACTTCCTCAAAATGTCTTTGATTCAGTAAGGTACTGGCCAATACTGACATGATAGCATCACATGATTTCTGCAGATTTGTTGACTGAACATGCATGATCTGAATCTTTTGGTGGGTGAGATTTTGACAAATAAGATTACCATCAATGTTGATCCAGGAACATCATTCATATTCAAAAAATTATTTCATACCTAATCCCTAACCCCAGCTAGACCCCATTTACTGGGGCAAAATCGCCAGTGCCCCAGTAAATACTTTGAGATACGATTTACTTTATATGCAAGTTTATTCATTAAGAGTGGTAATCCCAGAATAAAGACGTTATTCTCTATGTGCAACCAAACCAACGCTGATGAAAGCAATGCAGTGTAATCAAAAAGCGAACTGAGCATGTGCGCAGAAAAAAAACCCATACCCGCGCGCCTCACGCTCCGCTCCTGCTTGACGCTGACGTGCTGCTCTGCTACCCATGTACAGTAAGTCCCAGTAGTGAACATGCATGCCGAAAAAATAGCCAGCGTAACAGTGTTTTATATGGAGGTTGTCGGCACGCAATGAGTCGACAAAACAAAATTTAAATAATATGATGGTGATATTTTGTATGAAGCAAATAGGAGGGATGATGAGTTAGGAAGGTAAGACTTAATAAACCTAATTCTCGGCCATGAGTCAGGTCTAAGACAACACACAACTGATAATTCTCAGTTCATCCTCTAACATCCTTTCTTGTATTCTACAGAGTTGTCTATAGAATTTCATTGTAATAAAATTTATATTTATGCAAAAGATTTCTTAAATTATCTTAGAATCATTCCAGTTGTGTCTTTAGATTGTGTCCCAAATACATTTAGGATTCATTTCTGTTATTTATTTAGAATAATAATTGTATAATAACAATAATACTATTTATTTATTTACTATTTATTTATTTTTTGGAGGGGGAGCTGTGCCCCAGTAGAGCTTTAAGTCTTGCAACGCCCCTGCCTAACCCTACCACTAAACACTACCACTGCTAATTTAGTTAGCAGTTGGATGACAGGGATCTAGAAGCAGCCTATCTATGAGCCTAAACATAACCTGTAAATGTATCTGTTAAATCTGATTGCCTGAATGTATTGTTGTTCCAGGATCAACACATATGTTGATTCTGGAACATGTCTTACTTGGGAAAATCAAGCCAACCATTTCTCATGAGATCAAAGTTTCTGTATTGGACTATGGGTTTGGTGACTGTGGAGTCCAGTTGAGTGAAGTGAATTCACTGTCAAGTTCAAGAAAGTAGTTTTAGAGGATTTATGCTTTGTGACATTGTCATGCTGGTAGTGGCATCACAAGATGTGAACACTGTCGTTTGGTCATAATGGAATGCACATGGTCAGCAACAATAGTCAGGTAGATTATGACATTTAATGCTCAGCTAATTCTAAGGGGCCCAACTTGTGCTATGAGAATGTCCTTCTTATCATTAGACCACTAGCATATCCAAGACCAGATAGGTCCATTCTTCCTTGTTGTTTACACCAAATTCTGACTCAATCATCCCATTGCTGCAGCATGGCGAGTGGTTACTTGTATAGTGCTGCCTTTCTTCATGCTTGAACCAATCATATCATTCTCCACAGACGTTTTTACCTACAGACCTGCCACTCAGCAGTGTTTCTCAATCCTGGTCTCATACACCACTGCTCTGCATCTTTCGCATGTCTCTTTTATTTTCACACTTGATTCAGATAGCCAGCATTTTAGAAGAGTTCCATGCATGAACTGTGTTCCAATTGGCAGGTCCCTACAAAGTGGGCTCTGCTTCCTACTTCCCTCTCCTTTGTGGCTCACTACTTGAGCATGAGAAATGTTTATTACACTTCAGAACATTCACTCATGGATTTGTATAACAGAACTGCCTGCAAAGACTCCTTACTAAAATGGCGTTAAGTGTGAAATAATAAACCTCTGCACATAAATACAATATAAAATCACATATCACATGAATGACTTTTGAATGAAATCATAGTGGAAAATTCCATATATTCCACTCTGCAGGGCACATGTGGTCATATTAAAACAAATGTCTAAAGTGAAATGAGAAAAAAAAGTGCAGTGTGTGGTGGGGTGCCACGCAAGGACCAGTATTAAGAAACAGAGGGTGGCATCTAGATCTTCGGTGTTCATCTTCCTGGCTCTGTTGCTAGCAACCAGGACATCCTTCTGTCCAGACTGGACAATTGCATTGCTCTCATGGGAGGCCAAGCACTATCAAACCTGATCCGGAATAGGTCAGCAAGACTTACAATATCAGAGTTATTTGCCCTTCAGAAGCTTGTAGTTGCAAGTGTATTTGCAAGTGAGGCAAATTAAGGTCATCTTTAATATTATTATTGTTGTTTTAGGGTTTTTTCAAATTTTATTAGACAGGACAGTATAGACAAGAAATTGTGGGAGGCAGAGAAAGGGGAAGGATTGGCAAAGCACCTCGAGCCGGGAATTGAACTCAGGTCACCATGAGCAGTTCAGTACTATCCTCAGTTGGCGCACACTTAACCACTAGGCTTTAAACAGCTTGTTTTCATCAACATTTACCATCAATCTTTTCCCTTCACCAGAACTTTCTATTCCTCACAAAAATAAAGAAAAAACTTTCTGTGTTTCTATTGTCCTCATTTGTTATGCATTTGCAATAATGGGCAACTAAGCAGGTGTACCTAATAAAGTGGCCATTTGGTGAATTTTGAACCAGTCATAATCTAGTGTTCTAGAGAATTTAGAGTCATGTAAATGTGTGAAACCCCTTAAATAATTTGATAACTGGAACATGCAAAATTCTTATTTGCAGTCTTGCAGTTGGTGAAGTCACAGAAGATGCACAACAGACTAGTATTGGTGGTAGAGACAGAGAAAGGCAAAACTCAGAGCAAAGACTTTGTCTTTGATGACACAAAGGTAAAATCCTTACTGCTAATGTTTTTTCATGTTACCCTCACTCACTTTTCTTCTACTTATCAATGCTTTTTCAGGGATTACATACAGGGATTACAGACTGTAACAATGAAATGCTTTCAGATGTCAGTTTTTTAGGCAGAAACATAAATGAACAACAATAACACACTGTATACACTAATGTTGTCTTTACTTAAACAATTAAGTAAAGTTGACAGAACATAACTTAAAATTTGCCATTTTGGTCCTATCACTATAAAATATGAGTTCATTTAACTCATGTACCATAAAAATGCATAAACTTAAGATTTCAAGTGTAGTGAGCTCAAAATCACAATTAATCCTTTGAAAAAAATAGGCCGTTTTCACAAATGTAGTCTTGACTGTAAAATTCTAATATGTGCAACCTTTTAAGTACAAGGTCTTTTTTTAAATCAGAAAACAAATGGCTTCAGGTATAATTATTCATCATAATGTGAGTAAATGGCAACTTATTTTTTGTTTAAAATTTATTTAATAAAAATGCTGTTCCAATGGAACTACAGGGCACTAGAGGTCAGACACCTGGAATGTATAATAGGTGAGTGGGTGAACGAAGAAGAGATTTAGTTGTGGTAGAGGCATGGTTCCTTGGAGCTACTTCAAAATGTTTGTATTGTGAACTCCTAGTTGGGAAACCTTGCGTTTTAAGCTCAGCCTAAGGACTTCCTTATTGTCCAGATAACGGAATGTTTGGAAAATGTATTGGTATGCTGTCTGAATAAGATTTGACAGTTTGGATACCATCATTATGAAGTTTCATTCCTCAATTTCAATCCTCAAGTAGATCAACATATTTCCACGCACTCAATGTTTTTTTTTACTCCAAATCAGTGACCAGTTTTTTTTTTTTTTTTTTTTTTTTTTTTTTTGTTATGCTTATCTTATGGAAAAGGTCATCATCCAACAGCTTTTTAGTACTCAGTTTGGTGAAGTGAACAATTTAAGTATAATCTACTTAAGTACAAAGTTTGGCGAACTGAACAATTTAAGTATAGTCTACAAAACAGACAAGTTAAATAAACTTAAATATGCAAGTTTTGGCATACTCCATTACTCAATTAAATTGAGGCAACAAGTTTACTCAATTAATTTAGTTCAGTCAACTTATTGGGGTTTTCAGTGTACTGTTTCCATGTTTTTTGTATATGATTTCAATGTATCACTGTGTAAATGTGTATTTTTAAAACACCTATTTAGAAGAGAGAAGGCTTTTGCCAGCTTCTTCAGCAGATGAAGAATAAGCACTCAGGAAAACCTGAGCCGGATATGATCACCATCTTTGTTGGCACTTGGAACATGGGTGAGATGTCTTAAGTCACATAACAAACAACCTTTTAAAGTGCTTAGACCTTTATAGAGGAGTATTACTGGGAGTATTACAACTATTATGGCCTATTTTTTGGAGCTGAAACACAAAATCTTGTGATAAAAGTGCAGCTACACTATGTTGATAATCTAACTAGCCTAATAAAAAAGAAGTGAAAACACACACTCAAGCAATTAAAAATGAAATGCACATAATATATCGCTAAAGAACCCACTTAAAAGTAAACTGAATGTAATGGTTCATACTCTCAATTGCATGTTATTGGCATCAGAATTAATAAAATGTATAGTAGTTTATGTTGCATTGATTGTAATAACACTTATTACCCTCTGACATGTGGGTGTAGTCCCAAGATTTGTTTGCTAAAAGAGATTCAGTTTGCAGCAACTATAGATTAAGAAAACCTTTTCTGTCCTTTCAGGAAATGCTAATCCACCACAAAACATCACTTCTTGGTTCCAGTCAAGGGGTCAGGGGAAAACCCACGATGACACAGCCAATCAAATCCCACATGACATCTATGTAATTGGGACACAGGAGGACCCGCTGGGTGAGAAAGAGTGGATTGAGACAATTAGAGGAGCCCTTAGAGATATAACCAACATTAGCTTCAAACAAGTAAGTAACAAAAAAAAACACTAGAAAGGATGTGGGTGCTTTGTGATTTCCATATTATGTTGGATCGTTATTGCTATGACTACAGATGCTATGCTAATATATACACAACCCCAAATCAGACAAAAGTACAGCATGGAAATAGCAAATAAAAAAGAAAGAAGTGATTTCTAAATTTACTTTGACTTGTATTTCATTGCAGACAATACAACAGCACATTTTTAAATGTGTTCCTCATGATTTTTCTTTTTTGTTAACATGTATTTCAATTTTGGTTCTTGCAGCACATTTCAAAAAAGGTTTTAACAGTAAAGCATTTAGTACTTTGTAATGTTACCATTTCTTTTCACAACACTTAGAAGATATTTAGGGACTCAAGACACCAAGTGATGGCACGTGAAGTGTTTCAGGTGTAATTTTGTCCCATTCTTCCTGCAAACAAGTCTTATGGTGGGCAACAGTACGAGGTCTTTGTTGTTGCATTTTAGAGAACACATTCTCTATTAGAGACAGGTCAGGACTGCAGACATGCCAATCAAGCACCTTAATCCTCTTCCTCTGCAGCCAGGACTGTGTAATGTGTGCAGAATGCGGTTTTGCATTGTCTTGTTGAAATATGCATGGGCATATTTAGAAAAGAAGGGGGTATATTGTGCTCCAAAATCTTACATTGGCCAAGGGCACTGGCACAACCCCATACCATGACAGACCCCGGATTTTGAACTTGTTGCTGGTAACAGTCTGAATTAATTTTTTTGTTCTTTGGTCCGGAGCACATGGCGTCCATTTCTTCTGTTCATGTGACCACAGTGCAGGTTTTCAATGTGTGATGGTCCATCCAAGATGCCTCTGAGCCCAGAGAAGTTGGCGATGTTTCTGGACACTGTTAACATAGGGCTCACTGTTGTTAACTGGCATTTGTGTAACTTCATATTTGGTACTTCACAAAGGTTTGCCAAAGTAATTCTGAGCCCATGGGGTGATATCGCTTCTAGATGAATGAGGATTCTTGATGCAGTGGGATCTGCTTGCGCCCTTGTCGTTTACGCACTGAAATTCCTCCAGATTCCTTAATACTTTTAATTATGTTATGCTCTGTTGAGGGTGAAATATCCAAATGTCTTCCTATGTTTCTTCAAGGATCATTATTCTTAAATGATAAATTTAAATAATTTTCTTATGCATTTGATAGCAAACCGGTGATCCTCTTCCCATCTTTGCTCATAAAGGACTAGACCTTTCTTGGATGCTGCTTTTGTACCAAATCATGATTTCAATCACCTGTTAACACCACCTGTTTAAAATCACGTCATTATTTAACCAATTTACCTGATTACTAGCCCTAAATTGCTCCTGTCCTAACTTTTTTTGGAATGTGTTGCAGGTCTGAATGACAGGAAAGGATGCATATTTACAAATGAAACTAACTTTATATAAAAATATTTTGTGTTTATGTTGTCTGCAATGATAAATACAAGTCAAAGTAAATTTGCAAACCACTACTTTTATATTTTCATTTTCCATACTGTCCCAACTTTTTCTGATTTGGGGTTGTACTATTATTTAAAATATCCTAATTAAACAGTGACACTTGTGTGTTTGTTTTTACAGATCGCAACTCAGACACTGTGGAGCATCAGAATTGTGGTTCTAGCAAAGCCGGAACACGAGAACCGCTTCTCTCACATCTTCTCTGATAGTGTTAAAACTGGAATAGCCAACGCTCTAGGTTAGTTTATAGATTTTGTTGTCCCCTAAACAAACAAATAAAGCATATTAAGTTCATAAATCATACTAGTACACTGTAAAAATGATATTACAAAGAATTATGACAACAACAGTTTTTATATAACTTTAAAGTCTGTGTGAAATCAAAATTTACACTGTTTATTTTGCTAGCTCACATCGACTATGTTTATATGGACATCAGTAATCTAATTATTTGGCTTAATCTGAATAAGACAATAATATGATTAAAGTATTTAAATGAGTTGCTTTTAGAATGTTCCTTTCATATTCCCATTTTGCATCTTATAATACATGGTTTGAATAACATCATTATGTCACCATTCAATTGCTAGTTTCCTCCGGTGTTTCACACAACAACAGTTTGTGTTCATCATGGCACCATATGTGATTCTGGCCATTTTGTTTTTAATTTCAGTTCAGCTGCAGTTCAACTGCAGTTAATTTCTCACACTATGCGTGCAAACAGATGACAGCAGATACAAATTCTCAAAAGAAAGCCCAGCCCTCTACTCAATATTCCATTTCACATACTAAGAAATTCTCAGCAACTTCCGCTTCACACAGACTTTAAGTTTATCAGTTTTCAGCTAAATAATTTTAAGTTTAACATAGTATTTTAGTCAGTTGTTTAGAAAAGTTTAACTAGAAAATTTAAGGCAGCAAGAATTGTTTTAGAGTGTAGTTGTTATTTTAGAAACTATTATTCTTTCAGATCAGTACTAAATCTTCATTGGATACTTCATTGAATAACCTCTACTTAGTCTTTAGATACTAGTGCCTATGAATGAGTTACTTGTACCCAATTCTTATTTATTACACACTAATACTTTTACATTATTTTTACATTTACATTTAGTCATTTAGCAGACACTAGAGGAGGCATTCAGCATTACACACAAGAAGTGCTTATTATACAAAGGAACTGGCAGTGCTTAAAGAATTAGGATCTAGAGTAAGGTTTTTTATATGGAGAGAAAAGTTTTGAAAAGAGTTTTGATTTTGAAAAGAACTTCATTTGGATGGTCCATTTGAGTATAAGTTGACTGTTTGCTTAATATCTGTTGATAGTTCTCCTTCAACAGACATTTAACTGACTATAGGAAGCTTTGCAAGTATATGTCAATTTACACTAACCTCACAGTCTGCTTATAATCTAATGAAAATGAGATGGCATATAGATGCAATATAATTTAAATTCAACAAACAGACCACCAAAATAAAGTGTGACCAAGAGTGTTTCATGTGGTTTGTCAAGCCTACTCACCTGTGTGAAGCACAATTCATAATTGTATACCGTATTTAAATTTAAAATATAAATACTTTTTAGTTTTTTGGAAGAACATGTCAGGTGCAAGTATGCAAGTGTGGGTTAAAGTGTCAGAGAGATGAAAGAGTGTGTTTTTTACAAGTGGTTTGTCAAGCCCACTCACCTGTGTGAGGTATAGTAAGTTTGGGGCTGTCGTGTGGTGAGGTGTGGGAGAGAAGAGGGGGTCCTGGTTTTGTTCACAGAGGTTCAGGTGATTGCAGAATAGATTGTCAGTTGTTGTTTGAATGACACTAGTGAATCAGCAGTCTGTGTTGGAATTAAAAGATCTTTTCACCAACGTGGAACATTGAATAAAAAGGTTTTGGAAAATGACTTATAGCCTCTCTCAATGATGGTACCATAGGCAGCGCTCACTTCAGGAGCAGGTGGAGGTAAGAGGGTGCATTGCCAGTGGCTCTCCTGTCAGCAAGCAATGATTTGAACTTCATACAAGCCTCGATCGGTAACCAATGCAGAGAGATAAAGAGAGGCGTTACATAGGCTTTCTTGAAGACCAGAAGAGCAGCAGCGTTCTGGATCATCTGTAGAGGTTTAGGGGTGCAAGATGTGAGTCTAGCTACAAGGTAATAGTCCAGCCTTGAAATGTTAAGAGTTGTGCAGCATGATCTTTAAGAAAGGATCTGATTTTTCTGATTTTGAAAAATGCAAACCTGCATGATCGAGCTGTGTTAGCAATGTGCTCTTTGAAGGACAGCTGATCATCCAGTTCCTTACTGAATTCCATGGGTTAATAGAAGATTATAGCAGTTAAACTGAGAAATTGTGTTGAGTGCGTGGAGTTGCATGGAAGATGAGAAGTTCTGTTTTAGCCAGATTAGGCTGTAGGGAATGGTTTTTCATCCAACCAAGTGATCCTCCAGGCATTGTGAGATCCTTGCAGCTACCATTGATTCATTGGGATAAAATGAAAGATAGAGCTCTCCATCGTTGGCATAACAGTGAAAAAAGAAACCATATGATTGGATGATGGTTCGCAGTGATGTGGTGTAAACAGAAAATAGTCTCCTCTCCAGGCAGCTCTGAATGATCTGCCGGTGAGGTAAGACTCCAGCCTGCAGAGTGGGGTTCCAGTGATGTCCATTGAGGTGATGGTTGGCTGTAGAATCTGATGATTCACTGAATCAAAAGCAGCGAAACAATGATTTCGAACCTGCTTTGGCAATCTGCAGGGCTTCAGTGACAAAGAGTATTGCAGTCTCAGTGTGTCCACATTTGAAGCGTGACTGGTCGGCATCCAGAAGGTTATTGTGTGTTAAAGATGCTGTATGTAATAGACATGGGACGTTTTCAGGGTATACCGCGGTTTGGAAAAGTTAAGGTTTTAAAACCGTCAAAATTTTCTGTAATACCGTTCCTAAGGTATGTTTAAGATTTTTTATTTACATTATTTTTTTTTAGGACAACAGTATCTTCAGTAGAAAAAAATGTATAAAGATGACATTTTAAATTGTAAAAAAATCTGTTTTTTGAAATTAATAAAGACAGCAGAAGTCAATGATTTATTCGAATTATTTAGCCTGACAGGTTTACTGCTTCAAAATACTTTAAATCTTTCAAAATATAAAATATATTGTTTTCAAAGGGGGAAAAGGTTTTTGTTTTTCACCCAGATATTAAAAAATGAGATATTTTAGAGCAGTAATCACTATACCATGAAACCGTGATATTTTTATCCATGGTTATCACACTGTCAGAATCTTATACCGGCCCATGCCTAGTATGTTATGTTTTCTACTCTTCTAAAGCATAAAAATAGCATAATATGTTTGCAGATATTTAAGAAACATGCTAAGTAAACATTCTTGTTTAATCTGAAAAACAATATTCCGCTTTGAAAATGCAAGTTACGTGGCGGAACGACTGTCTTTGTTTTGGTTGTTTTAACCTGCCCACTGCCAGTTTAGCCAATTATATTTCAGCATCCCAGGTTGCCTTGTTGGAAAACAGCATATTTCATTTATTTATTCAGAAAGGCTCTCAAAGCATGCGTCTGTGACTGAAGTGTGACCTCCGGTGGACAGTAGCAGACTCCAAAATGAGACGCAGATTCAGAGTTTACATGAGGTTATTAATTAGCAAATAATATAAATATTACGGAATGTAAACATTAGTTGAGCAAGTTACCTTGTAACAATGTGTCCTAACAACATGCTATGACAAGATTTGCAGTGATAAGCAATTTGGCTGTTTGCACCAGACGAAACATACACAGAAATTTAAATACAGCCATTCAGAAGCACAGAATATGCACACACTCACGAAACGGAAAGGTTTTTAAACTCTTTAACATTATTAAATGTAGATGCTGAAGTCACAGTTCTAAAGTTCAAGTTCAAACAGTTTATTTTATTTTCAAGATCTGAGGTAAATTATCTGCTGCTGCTTTCAGAAGTGTGGCAATAAATGTCACGTAAAATGGCATTCAAACTCACATTCTTGGCATTTAACTCTACATAAAGCGCATGAGATGTACCTGAGGTGATCATTGTCTGTTCATCCTGTTGCTCAGCTGCAAGAAATATATCAATTTGAGGTGTTGGTTGGAACAACCGCCTTTTAATACGGAAAATATTCCTTCTATTGTGTGCCGTTGCGTTTATATAGAACATGATTTAAATCAGTCTTTAGGCTCAATCATTAGAATTGCTCCTGCTCCTGAATCTGGCAACTTGCATTTGCGTTTTTTTGATCCAGCAATGCAAAACCTAGTTCAACCACTGGGTGTCAAACTTACATACAGCACCTTTAAAAATGTGAAAATTTGGTTGAAAACAGCCCTTTCAGCGAGACCGGTCTGAAATGTTTAACTTTTGATTTTGTTTGAGCAGGGGGTACCCGGTTCTGGTTGAAAGTGGTTGGGAATGTGCCAATGTGGAGTGAGGTTTTAATGATGTGCATTGTGGCCGATGACCTGACATTTTATCCTACCCATCAGATTATGCTACAAACACTGTATTTGAATGGTTCTGAGGTTGAGGTTAGGGATTAGGACGGTTAGGGCAATATAACAGCTTCATATCACAGTACTCCACATTAAAATTTACACTGAATCTGATGGGGAGCATATTACGTCATCAAAATGTGCTGCCTACTTGTTGAATAGGAAGTAGGACAATCTGCCAAGGTAGAACAAATCGACAGAACACCGGCATTGTGGCCAGGTAAATGGTATGTGGGAGGGAATTGGGGCCAGAGGGCAGGTTGTGGGTAGGATCTGCAGAGGGGAAAGGTTTGGATACTTCTATAACTACCTCTATAAGGAGGGAGAAGGAAGAAGATGAATTTTCTTCAAAGGGTGTTGTTTGATGGAGATTTGTGATAAACTGCTAATTTGAGTGTTTTTTGTGTAAAAAAGGAGCCTAAATCATCAGCTGATACAGAGTTGGTGGAGGATGACAGAGCAGGGTATACAGTGTCCTGAATAGTTTGCGGGGGTCTGAAGAGCTGTCAAATGATGCCAGCTTGGCTTGATAGTTGCCATCTCTAAGAACATCTGAAAGCCATGGGTTAGAGGGCGAAGAGAACATTGACCTGGTGGCGAGAGGACAGATCTCATCTAGACAGGATGTTAAAGTGAACCAGAAATTTTCTGTTGCACTATTAACATTGAGAAGTGAGAACTGGGTGTGTGTGGGAAGAGAGGATGTGACGGTACAGGGGAAGTTTGTGTAGAACAGAGCGCGCAGGCTGCGTCTAAAAGAGACAGGTTGGGAGGATGGCAGTGTGGTTGTGGAAAGCAGTAAATCTGATGTAATGCTGAAGTAGTCTGAACTGTGGTATGGTTAACTGTGATTTTATAAGAAGTGCAATGTTTTGTGTAGATAAGTTGATTCCTTGATAGATACTTGTAGATAAGTTGTATATAACTATAACAACTATTACTTGTTGATAAGTTGATTCAAGTTGATTACTTCTTAAATAGACATGGGTACTTCTTTAGATACTGGTAAATTTTTATTAGATACTAATATTTATTTTCTAGGCATCAGTACTTATTAGATACTAGCATTAATTAAGTAGAAACTAGTATTAAACAGATAGTAGTACATATTCAGTAGATACTAACACTTTATTAACTACTAGTCACTATTTTTGTCACTAGTAAAAGTGTTTTTAAAAATTCTATTGACTTCTATCAACTATTTAGTTTTGACTAGTATGTATTTAATATGTGACTACATACATTCTTGGTATATTAGGTGGTTGGTACTTATTTTTAGATGCTAGTAGTTAGTCTTAGATTCTAGTACTTATTTAGGGTACACTTTATTTTAAGGTGTCATCGTTGCGACATTCATATACCTACTGTGTATTATTACTGACATGTACTGACTATGTGGTTAGGTTTAGGGTTAGTTACACATAATGACGCAGTATTAATTGTACATTAGTAAGTACATGGAACATGTGTAAGCACACCTTTATAATAAAGTGTTACCAATATTTATTATATACATATAAAAAGATCTTAGTTCCTATTTCACATATTAGGTTTTTCATTAGTCCCTAGTTCTTATTTATTAGATACTCATACCTAAATATATTAAATAGATCAAAGTACTTATTAAATAGGTTCTAGTGTCTTTTCAGTAGGTACTAGTAAGGATTAAATAGATTACATGCTAAAAGGCTTGTTTAAAATGTAACGCTAGCCACATATCACTTTTTATATAAAAAGCTAATTATTTATTTGTGTGTGTGTGTTTGTAGGAAATAAAGGAGCAGTGGGGGTCTCTTTTATGTTTAACAGAACCTCCTTTGGATTTGTCAACAGTCACCTGACCTCAGGAAGTGAAAAGAAACTGAGGTAAGCCACAACCCCAAAATCTGGCAGTGTCACAAATAACAAATTAACTTATGTGAGTAATAATAAAAGTACAATACAAAATCCGCACTGTTGCACATTCATTAACGGATTACTGTACTTTTTCTAGGCGAAACCAGAACTACGTTAGTATTCTGCGCTTTCTAAATCTGGGCGATAAGAAAGTTAATCCTTTTGACATCACACATCGCTTCACACACCTCTTCTGGCTGGGGGATCTGAATTATAGGGTTGACCTTCCATCAAACGTATGTCAACAAGAATGTGTATATACTCATACATGCTGTAAATATTTAGCATTTACATATTCCTTTAAATCTTACATAAGTTACATTTAAAAACTTTCAAAGACATAGATAAGTTTGTAGATGTGAACTTTTTGTATTATTAAAATACACTTACTGGCCACTTTGTTAGGTACACCTGTCCAACTGCTTGTTGATGCAAATTTCTAATCAGCCAATCATATAGCAGCAACTCAACGCATTTAGGCATGTTGACATGGTCAGGGCGATCTGCTGCAGTTCAAACCGAGCATCAGAATGGGAAAAAAGGTGATTAAGTGACTTCGAACGTGCCATGGTTGTTTTTACCAGACAGGCTGCTCTGGACATTTCAGAAACTGCTGATCTACTGGGATTTTCACGCACAGCCATCTTAATGGTTTACAGAGAATGGTCCAAAAGAGAGAAAATATCCAGTGAGCAGCAGTTCTGTAGGAGCAAATGACGTGTTGATGAAAAAGAGACTGGTTCGAGCTGATAAAAAGGCAACAGTTCCTCAAATAACCATTTGTTACAACAGAGTTATGCAGAGGAGCATCTCTGAACACACAACACATCCAACCTTGAGGCGGATGGGCTATAGCAGTAGAAAACCACACCGGGTGCCACTTCTGTCAGCTAAGAACAGGAAACTGAGGCTACAATTCACACACTCACTAAAATTGGACAAAAGAAGATTGGAAAAACGTTGCCTGGTCTGATGAGATTGGCGTCAACAACTTGAAAGCATGGATCCATCCTGCCTTGTATCAATGGTTTAGGCGGGTGGTGGTGAAATGGTGTGGGGGATATTTTCTTGGCACACTTTTGCCCATTAGTAACAATTGAGCATTGTGTCAATGCCACAGCCTACCTGAGTATTGTTGCTAACCATGTCTATCCATTTGTGAACACATTGTTCCCATCTTTTGATGGCACTTCCCACTTCCAGCAGGATAATGTGCCATGTCATAAGGCGCAAATCATCTCAGACTGGTTTCTTGAACATGAAAATAAATTCACTGTACTCAAATGGCCTCCACAGTCACCAGGTCTCAATCCAATAGAGCACCTTTGAGATGTGGTGGAACGGGAGATTCGCATTGTGGATTTGCAGCTGACAAATCTGCAGCAACTGCATGATGCTATCATGTCAATATAGACCAAAATCTCTGAGGAATTTTCCAGCACCTTGTCGAATCTATGCCACAAAGGATTAAGATAGTTCTGAAGGCAAACCCGGTACTGGTAAGGTGTACCTAATAAAGTGGCCGGTGAGTGTATATATTTAGAATTACTCGAATGAAAAGTGTATTTAATGCATGTCAAATGCAAATAGATATATAAATAAGTACATTTATTTGTATAAATTGTGTATAAAAAAATGTTTTTACCCATTTGTTTTTACCCAATGTTTTTACCCAAAAAAATCCTTTCAAATTTTCTTTAAAATTGATTATGAATAAATGGATTTTTATAAATTCTTTAAACAAGGTTTTACATTTGTTAGGAAAACGTTTTTTTTTTTTTTTTATCAGTGAAAGTACATTGATAATACATTTTATATAAATTCACGTTCATAAATTTAATTTAATGCAGACATCAAAATAGCATGTGTTTGCAATGAGTTTCATTGCAATTCTCTATAAAAAAATATCTAAATCATCTCTGATTAATTGCAATATTTATTAATAAATTATTACAATTAAAAGTTACATCTGTTCATTTTTCCCATAGACTTGAGTTTAGATGGACTAACAATGAACAATACATTTTTATTAATATTTACAAAGATGAAAAAATACTCTAACAAATGTACTTATAATCTTAATGTTGATCAAAAGAAAAGAAAAAAAGAAAGGACATGATCGTGCTTTGAGTCAGTTACCCACACTTTGATGCCTTGCGGCAAGAAATGTCTTTATGGTTTAGAGTGGTTAGTCGTATTCAGAACAGGCAGTTCCTCTATTAAGATGAGAACTGTCACGTACAGCAGCTCCTGACAACCAACTGACAGGAAAAGAAGAAACCTTTGCATATTTGTTTGCTCTTTGCAGGAAGCAGAGAACATTGTGATGAAGATCAAACAGCAACAGTATCAGGAGCTGCTGGCTCGAGATCAGCTGAACATAGAGAGAGGAGAGGATAAAGTCTTCTTAGAATATGGTAAGAGCTCAGCTACCTTTCACTGACTTCAGTTCACTAAACCGATCCACAGTTCTGACCATGGTTAATATGTACAATGAATATCTATTCGTAAGCTATCAAATCAAAATACAGTTTGTGCATAATGTTCCTATTATGTTCATTATTTCCATTATGTTTTACTCATCTACACATATTCAATGTTCATCTTTAGTTCAAATAGACAGACAAATATTCTTCAGCAATAGAAAGATGAAGTCAACTTTTTCTCTGTTTAATTTGACCCGAATTCAATTAAATGCGCAGTGGTGGTCATGAGTGGCACAGTATCCAAATTCTGGCAATTTCAGTAAATCCAATCACAGCCACTTGGTCATGACACTAAACCATTGTTTTCGTAGCGTCAAATAACCATTTCCATCACCATTTTTGGCTAGTAACAGTCTCAGTAAACTTACTCAATGTCCATCTCTGGTCCAAGCTAACAGGGCCAGCTAAAATTTTAAACTGCAAAAAAAATAAAACAAATCAACTTCCACTGATGTGAAAAATTAGGCCAAAATGTCCCAGTGAATGCATAAAGAGGAACTTGTTAGGACATTTCTTTCAGTATGTTGATTTACTTCCATCTGAAGTAGAATATTGATTAGGGGTGGAGCTTTCTTTTTGTGCATCATTCCCTCCTAGCAAACAGTAAGAGGGGTATGGTTAAGAATATTGTGAATGAAGCCATCAAACTGACGAAAAACCGCTGCTCCAAAAACTGAAGCAAATTGTCAACATTTGCTTGAAGATTACCAACAACTTTTTTATCAGTGGATTAACTTTCACATACACTGTAAAACTCAAAAAGCTAAGGTAACTCAAACCATTTGAGGAAACTGATGGCAACAAACCATTTAAGTTCAAAAACTAATCCTAAGGAGTACTGTGAACTTAATCCATATGAGTAAACGAAGCAATTTGAACACAGTAAAACACGATAAATGAAGAGAACTCAAACCGAGTACTGTAAAAGCCAATAAGTTAAGGCAACTCAAACCGTTTGAGGAAACCGATTTCAACAAACTATTTGAGTTGAAAACTAATCTATATGAGTACTGTGAACTTACTCCATTTAAGTTAAAGTAATGAGGTATTTAATTAACTCATTACCTTCAACACTGAGTTCAAAACTCTTTTTAAATGACCAGAATTAACTTTCAGTCAATTTTGAGTTAACTACACTCATTTTATTTGATTAAGTTGACTGTTGGGTTTAACAGTGTATTAATTGTTCACATAAAGAAAAAAATGTGTGCACCAGCAAAATAAACATTGTAAATTTTGATTTGAATGGACTTTTAAAATCCAACCCAAACTCCTGTAGATCTGATCACAAGCACACAATAATGACACCATGCATGTTTACAGCATAGGTCTCAAACTGGATTCCTGGAGGGCCGCAGCTCTGTTTTGCTCCAACCCTAATCAAGCAAAGCTGATCTAACTATTCAAGGTGTTCAAAACAACTAGAGATTATTATGCTGTGTTCACACCAGACAAGGTACGCGCAGATAAATCGTGTATGAATAGACGCGTGAACATTTTGTGTTTACTTGTTTCATTCGCGCGTCAAATTCACTTCACAACAGATGCAGATTCGCGTCATGGGCAGAGTTTATGTCTGCCTGGTGACTCTAGCTTCGTTGCTAAATGGCTAACATGGATTTTATTGAGAGAATAGTTGTGTTTATGTGCTTTAGGAAGATAAACAGCGTCGATTCGTTTGGAGCCGTGCCTGAGTCCACTAGATCCATTCTGAGGTGCACCCAGCTCTGTGAGCTTATAAACTCCTTCAGAAACTACATCTGGATGATAGAAGCTGTCATCAGTGCTTCTGACTGAGCCGAGCCCAGTTTGATGAACTGTTGTCCATTGTTGGCAGGAGGATTTCCCCACGGAACACCAACAACAGGCGCTTTGTCATAATCACAGCCCTACAAGAGAAAGCTCCTGATTGGTTAACGCGGCACGAATGTCCACTAAAGTTTAGATTTTCCAACTCGAGCAATTCAATCGTGCAAAACGCTCAACTTACATCGCTTCATTCGCGCAAATCTTGTCATTCACGGAGCCTCATTCGCACGTATTGTGCCGCAGGATGTCTATTTGCGTGTTTGCATTGACTTAACATGTAAATCACTCACACTTGACACTTCTTTTGTCTGGTGTGAACGTAGTTTTAAGCAGGTGTGAGTTGGAGGTGGTTGGACCCCAGACCTCTGTGGGGGGGAGGGGGGGGGGGGGCGGGATTGCGTCATATATTTTTTTTTTTTACATTTTTTAGCAGTGGAGGATTAGGAGATCGATCATGTTGGCTTAGTTTATTTCATCCCCTGGCTGACCAAAAAATGGACAAATTTGTAATTGGTCCTTCACAAAAAAGATTCTCACTGGTTCGCTTTCTAATAGTAATGACCCAAGCATACTGGACCCAGGTGAGGAAGCTCCAAACATTTCGAGTCACAGCGCTAGCATTGCTGAAAACATGAAAGACCAAAAAAAGTTGCCTGAATTGTGGTTTTATTCTATTTTCTCGAAGCAAAGAGTCCTTGACCCAGCCAAAGTGCATTATCTGCGCCAAAGTTCTTGCTAACGAATGCATGAGGCTGGCCAAAATAATAAGACATTTGCCGACAACTCATCCCAAATACCGCTAGGTGTACCCAAAACAAATGGCCTACTAATGTTTTGCTTTTATACTTTAGATTAGGCTATTATTTGTGCATAAACATATAGATATATTAATAAATATACCGTTTGTTTGAATTTTTTTATCATACCTACTGCAAACTTATATGAGCGATAATATCATTAAATGTGGAAGGGGGTCTTACAATATTTTCCAGCGGAAAAGGGGGTCTCAGGCAAAAAAAAAAATGTTGGGAACCACTGCTGTAGACTATCAAAAAATATATAGCTTAAAGGGGTTTTTTTATATTCTAGCCGAAATAAAAAAATAAGACTTTCTCTAGAAGAAAAAATATTATCAGACATACTGTGAAAATTTCCTTGCTCTGTTAAACATAATCTGGGAAATTTAAAAAAGAAAAAAAAAAATCAAAGGGGGGGCTAATAATTCGGACTTCAACTGTATATATATATATATATATATATATATATATATATATATATATATATATATATATATATATATATATATATATATATAAACTTAGAACCAGTTTTAAAAATGTAGAACTTCATGCTGTTAAAGTGGAGAATTTTCATTAAGAAGTCATAGATATGGAGATTGCATTTTAAAGACTGCATATTGCATGGGGACACATTGCAGTACGTATTTGTTTACAAATTCTATACATTGTTAAAGTGTATGAGGTCTTGAATTTTTTTGCAAAGAAGCACATAAAAATAAGCCAGGACACTAAAAACAACTGAAAAACCAATGCTATTTCATGCCAATTCATAACTTTTTGATTTAGTGGCTAGTCTGTATGAATTAGCATTTTTGCCAAACTAAAAGACATTCTCCCAGGAAATACTGTAAACATTTCATTGCTCCTTTAAACATTACTTGAGAAATATTTGAAAGCAATAAAAAAAAATCAAAGGAAGGCTAATCATTTTGCCTTAGCATAACTTGCATATCTTATCAAATTTCTTAAAGTCCCTATAACAAGACCATTTAGTGCCAACTCCATGCTAAAAATGTGGTTTGTCTGTCTATATAAACATGTGCTAATCAGGTGTATCTTTTAATCCTTGTTGTGTGTGTGTTTTTTTTTCATTACAGTGGAGGAGGAGATTACATTTGCCCCCACTTATCGTTTTGAGAGAGACACACGGGAGAGATATGCCTACACTAAAGCCAAGGCCACAGGGGTACAGTGTGAAAGCCACCACACATTTGAACAACCTTCCCCATAGAGCAGATGCATTGTAAAACTAGATTTTGTACACGTATTTAATACTGAAAATCCTTTTTATATAAATATATTATCTCACAGACAAAATACAACTTGCCCTCGTGGTGTGATCGTGTGCTTCGCAAGTCCTACCCTTGGGTGCATGTGGTTTGCAACTCATATGGTTAGTCTATTGAATATGAAATGCACATTTCCAAGGGTGTGTTTACATTTGTCGTTTGGTAAAGCTTGACTATAAATACTGATGCATGTCAAAATTGACACATTTGGTCATGGTTCAAACATCTGAAACAGTGCTGAGGGCCGAGCTAAATATGCTTTAGCAAATATGTGTTGTTTTTTATCACTTGAGAACTAGTGAAGTGAGCTTATAAAATGTGTAAAGAAGCCAAAACAGCAGCAGGAGTTCCTCTATCACACACACAAATGAAGATCTGCTACAAGAAGACACATTTAGGACACCTTTATCGAACTGTGATGGTAAAAAAAAAAACATTTATACTGCACTAGGTCCTTTTTATGGTTACATTATGTCATCACAACCTGTTTATTTAAACCAGGCATGTCCAATTTTGCTATATCCTACCTTAGTTAAACATATATGAACCAAATATGCCGTCATGGTGGCTCAGTGGTTAGCACTGTCACCTCACAGCAAGAAGGTCACTGGTTTGAGTCCCGGCTGGGTCAGTTGACTTTTCTGTATTTAGTTTGCATGTTCTCCCTGTGTTCGCGTGGGTTTCCTCCAGGTGCTCAGGTTTCCCCCACAGTCCAATGACATGCAGTATAGGTGATTTGAATAAACTAAATCAACAATAGTGTATGTGTGTGAATGAGTGTGTATAGATGATTCCCAGTACTAGGGTTGCAGCTGGAAGGGCATCCGCTGTGTAAAACACATGCTGGATAAGCGACCCCTGATAATTAAAGGGACTAAGCTGAAGGAAAACGAACGGATGAATAAATACTGATGCATTATGTTAAAATTGACACATTTGGTCATGGTTCAAACATCTGAAACAGTGCTTGAGCAAATACGTGATGTTATTTTATCACTTGAGAACTAGTGAAGTGAGCTTATAAAATGTGTAAAGAAGCCAAAACAGCACCAGTAGTTCCTTCATCACACACATGAACGAAAGAAAGAAAGAAAGAAAGAAAGAGAAAGAAAGAAAGAAAGAGAAAAGAAAAACTTACCTATCTACTTGCTTACTAAATAACTAACTAACTAACTAACTAACTAGGCATACAAGAAACATAGAGACATTGATGCGTTCATATTTCAGTCAAAAACTGCAGTTCAGGAGACTTCTGGCTGCCATGATTAAAGACTACCTGTGTCTTGCTCTTACTTCCACAATTTTTAACATAAAGTTTCATTAAGCCTTTCAACAACAGAATGAGCTGTCTTAACTGCAGTTCATTTGTAAAAGAACCGAGACCCAACTTTTCAGCTGTTAAAGGGTTAGTTCACCCAAACATTTACTCATCCAAGATATAAGTGCCTTTTTTTGTTCAGTAGAACATTAAAGGAGATTTTATCTGAATTCATTGTCCTTGGTTATTCATATAATTGTAGTCAATGGGCACTGTTTTTTAGATTAAAATGAAACAAGTCATGCCTTCGAGAGTAATCTTTAGCAGTTGCTGCATATTTGTGCAATCACAGATAAGACCCATTTAAAAAACATCCATTCTCAATGTTTAACAGCATCTCCACACCTGCCGATTGTGCATATGTCATCGAGTAATCAGAAGCTTGCCATACTTTTTTATATGTATTTATTTTTAATCTAAAAAATGGGTAACCACTGACTTGCATTATATGAATCACAAAGAACCACAGATTCAGCCAAAACATTTCTTTAATGATCTATTAAATCAAATCTACATGTTCAATGGTTTAATAAATGAAGAATAAATTTTCATTTTTTGGTGAGCTTTCCCTTTAAGGCCCTGTTGTTTGATTGGAACCTAATTCTGTACAGCATCATTCACACTTGTTCAGATGGAGCAATTATACTGTAGTTCATTTTAACAGAGGGAATAAAAACTGTCAAATGTGAACACACCCAGAATGAATGCATATACAACATCATTGTTTTAACCCCCATTAATCTCTGATATTTTAGGATGCACCAATGATATCATGACAAGTGACCACTCGCCTGTATTTGCCACTTTTGACGTTGGCGTGACCTCTCAGTTTGTTTCAAAGAATGGTATCGTAAATATTTCACATTGAAAACAATCCTTTATTTGGTGTAGCAAACTGGACAAATGTATTGTTCATAATTTCACTAAGCTGTTTTTGCTTTTTGCAGATCTTTCAAAGGATGCTCAGGGTGCTATTAAAATCTTGAATTGTGTGGCTGTCCTTTGTACTAAATCAAAGACCAAGTTCTTCATCGAGTATCACTCAAGCTGCTTGGAGAGTGAGGAGCTATATACATTTTCCTTTCAATTATAAAATAATCACCAAATGTCTCATGAAACACCCCTCTTTTTGATTTTTGGAATCACGCAAGCTTCTTCAAAAAAAGGGCAGTTCTTTAAATTCTTCCTATTCATTTTGTAGAGTTTGTGAGGAGTCCTGATGGTGAAAACCAAGAGATGAAGGAGGGCTCGATAAAAGTGCGATTTGCAGGACAAGTTGAGGTAAAAACTGTATTTAAAGGGATTGTTCACCCAAAACTGAACATTGTCATCATTTACTCACCCTCCACTTGTTCCAAACCTGCTGAACGCAAAAGAAGATATTTTGAAGAAAGCTGGAAACCTGTAACCATTGACTTTCATAGTATTTGTTTCTGCTGCTGTGGAAGTCAATGATTAAAGGTTTTCATCTTTCTTCAATAACCATTTTTTGTGCTCAGCAAAGAAAGAAACTCATAAAGGTTTGAAACCACATGAGAGTGAGTAAATAGTGAGTAAATGTTCCTTTTTTGGTGAGCTATCGCTTTAACGAACTAATGGACACCAAAATACTATGAATTAAAATTCAGCCACCATGTTTACATCATCTTTGTGAAATGATTTTGCAGCTCACACCCATCATTGCAGATCCAGAATACCTCCTTGATCAGCACATCCTCATCTGCATTAAATCCACAGATTCTGATGAGTCATATGGTAAGTTTATCAAAAATAAGTGAACGTTGAAATTTCTATCACATCTGACCACATCTGCAAGCAAGTCTTTTTCTGATTGAGGCCCATATTCTATTTAAAATGTATGTAAGGTTTATTAAAAAAGCGTCTCAAGTCATAGTTTCTGGGTCCGATCCTCAAAAACAAACAAATGGTATTAATATATTCTCAACATCCATTTTATAAGTTACACCTATTCTACTCTTTGTTCATGTGCTCAGATATTTACATGAACAAAGAGTAGAATAGGTGTACTTTGTAGACTGTCCCTAGTAACCTTGTAACCATTGGAGCACCGTTTAAATATCACAGCCTACATTAGAATTGATAGTTAACCAGTAGAGAAATGGACCTGCTAACAGTACAGTAATCTTTTGCAGTACAGCAAATGGACAGGATGATTACATTAACATGTAATTAAAGCATTTCAAAATAAATTAAAAAAGATAATTTAAATGTTGATTATTATAAATAAGATGTTTAGCAGAGTTAGGCAAAAAAAATCTGTTATTAATTACTCACCCTATTCATCTTAGAAACATAAATTAAGATATTTCACATTAAACCAGAGAGCTCCCTTATCCTCCATAGACAGTAATGGTCCAGAGACATTCACAAAAGGAACCAAAAACATTGTTGAAACAGTACATGTGACTTCAGCAGTTCAACTTCATACAAAGCTTCATGAACAATTTTGTGCACCAAAAAAGACCTTGTTTCCCACATATGTCTCCAGCATTAGATTAAGGTGTGTGTTTACTACAGGCAATACTATACTTGTGTGTTGCACTGCTGACATACAACTACCTGTAGTATGTGTGCTCCCTGAAGATATAGGTAAACAAATAATTTTACAGTTTTTTGAGGTGCATAAAAGCTTTGTGTAATTACAGTTGATCCACTGAAGTCATATAGAATGTTTGGATTATGTTTTTGAATCCCTTTTATGGACTTTGAATGTATCAGGAGCATGTCTATGGAGGATGAGAGAGCTCTCAGATTTCAGCTAAAATATCTTTATTTGAGTTGCGAAGACGAACAAAGAGGAATTGAAATGACATGAAGGTGATTGATTATTTAGAGAATTTTATTGTTTTTAGGGGGTGAAATAATCCTTTAACACAGGGATATGCCAGCTGTTGTTTGGATATGCATTTCTGCTGAAATGTTGACTTCACCTGGTTATATAATGCATATACAAGTTGCTTACATAATTGAAGCAAGCAAATTTTCTGATTAATATAGGAATATTCTAACATGCAAAACTTTAGTGCATAGAAATGAGTATACATGTCATCAAGGTAATATGCCACGGAGCTCATTGACCATGTTTACAATTTACAAGCACATCGATTTCTGATTAAGGTTAATATTATGTTTTAAACTTCATTAGTAAAACTAATAAAGTGTTAAGATGCACCAAAACTGGAATGTTCAAGAAATATCGTAATTAGTAGTAATAGTAATTAGTGCCATTTTGTCAGATTTGGATTTCTCGAAACTGAAATTTTGACTGGTGATTAGTATTAGAATAGTCTTATATATGTAAACACAGTTATGTTGTGTGTTCTCTGTCTCTAGGTGAAGGCTGTGTGGCGCTACGTTCTGCTGAAAGCTCTTACACTGAATTCAGCATCAAACTTACACACCATGGTGAGTGCACAGGCTGGCTAACAGGAGCCATTCAACTGCCCAAATCTGAAGGAAAACAGACAGAGAAACTGTATGGTGAGTGCACAGTTTGTACAGCAATGCCTGTTACATACCATATGGAACCCTGTTTCTGCCCTCATATAAATATAAATAATATTAATTTCTTGCATTTGAGAGTTTGATTGATTTTTTTCAATTTGAGTTTGTTTCTGTAAAACATTTTTCTTCAGAATTATGGTTGTATATACTGTAATACTGTTAGAATAGCAAGTTCTGAGAACAAATGTCTGAGGTATAAAACAGTAATAAGGAAAGATTGAATGAGAAGATAAAACATGCTGTTACCTTTATTTTTATTGGTGGAAATAAGCTTCCATAGTTACAGCTAGAACAAAGCTGTAATATGTGTTTCTTCTCAGAGTATTGAGGCTATGTCCTTTTTCTTAAAATAATCTCTCTTTTTTCTGTTTTAGATTTCATTAAAGTCGGAGATGACCCAGGAGCTGGAAAAGGAAAAGCAGGAGATAATACCAAAATGTAAAATATTTCAGTACTCCTTTATAATTTACATGTGTTATTTTATCACGTGGTAATATCCAAAAGTATTGTTACTTATGTATGCCTTTTTAAATCTAAGTAACCATATTTAAAAAAAAAGGAAATAAATAAAATAAAACAAAGTAAAATAAATAAATAATAAACATAAAATAATAAAAATAAATAAAAAATAAATAAATAAATAAATAAAAATAAATAAATAAATAAAATATAAAAATATATTTATAATAATAGTAAAACATAAATAATAATAAAAATTATAGTAGCTTTCATTAATAAACATTTACTTTAAATGTCAAACAGATTTTTATAAATAATAAAGTAAATAATAAAATAAGAAATAAACTATCAAAATATATCAAGAAAACAATAATAAAAATTATAGTACCTTTCATTAATAGACATTTACTTTAAATGTCAAATATATTTTTAATAAATGATAAAATAAATAATAAAATAATAAATAAATAAAATATAAACATATTTTTATATTAAGAAAATAAAAAAATATATAGTAGTTTTTTTTAAACATTTGCTATACATTTTTATTTATTATTATTATTTTTTTATTTAAAATGAAATTAAAATGTGTGCTATACAAATTCCGATTTTTGAATACAAATGTTTGCACGCTTTGCATCTGTTTTAGTTGTTTGACATTAATGAATATAAATCACAGCACATTTCAGATGATAACCTGATGTTGTTATTTTTTCTATTTTCCTTTGAGATTCTTCAAAACGATTACATTCATGTTTGTACAAATAAACCATCTGACCTTCTTTGACAGGTCTTCTTCAGTTCTCGCCACTGATATCAGTAACCCTAATTATATGGGTGTAGGCTATAAGAGCAATATCCAGGCCTCTGGCAGCATTATTTGCCAAAGAACAGGGGCATCAAAGGACATGACACATGGCAATATCTCTCCGAAAAAGACGAGTTATGATCATGCTACATCCAGTCCAACTGCAAAGACATCAAACCCTATGTAAGTATCCACCTTATTGTTTACATAAACATGCACAGGCATTTTATAACTTAGATTACAGAGTTTTAGCAGTATAAACATCATGTTAAGCTGACTGCTATTTCATATTCTGTTATTTTAAATATTGTCCTAGATATAAACACACTAGTTTCCCCTTTAATATATCAATGAAAAACGTGTGCTGGATAAGTTGGCAGTTCATTCCGACCCCGGATTAATAAAGGGTCTAAGCTGAAAAGAAAATGAATGAATGAATGAATGAATGAATGAATATCAATGCACGTAATGAGTAGGGGCTCTTTTTTAATGATCTAGGTGCAAAATCTAAAGCGCATGGCGCAAAAGCATTAACTGCATGTCCAAATCCACTTTGGCTATTTTAAAGACGTAAAAATATGCTCTGTGCTGCAGCGCATGGTCTAACAGGGTTGAGCTTATTCTCTTAATGAGTTATGGGTGTGTTTTGAGAATAAACCAATCAGAGTCTCATCTCCCATTCCCTGTAAGAGTCAGTTGCGTTGCACCATGGCGCATTTGCGATTTACATGGCAGACTTTGAAAGTGGAAAACTGACCTTGCTGTGCAAGGATAAAGAATGAGCCTCCTCCAAACGGCCTTTACTTTCACTTTCTCTCTTTCGTGGATAGCAAAGATTTGCTTCTTGATTACTATTTCTAAATTAAGTTCTAATTTCCAGCAAACTAATAAATTATCAATAATTACTAAGTGTGGTCAAACAACTGAGTTATATCCAAATACACATGATATGCCCCATATGGTTCAAAACCTGACAGGTGGACAAATCTAAGGTTGTTTTTAATAAAACTAATATAAATATGCATATAATAAATACGACTACTACTAATAATAACATTTTACCAAAGCAAATTGTCATGAATAAACAAAAAAAATAAAAAATGAGATGAAGAAGGCATAAAGGCAGTGTTTTGGTAACACTTTATAATAACTACACACCATGAACCATCTATTTAGCATTAGCAAATAGTAAATTCATTATTTGTTAAGCATTAACTCTACATTAATAAACGTTAGTAAGCAGTTTATAACTGCAGATACAAATGCTCTATTCTTGACTTATAAGCACATTTATAATGTGCTTAATGATTGTACTTTCAGACTTTGTGACTGTACTTTCATTACTAAATTAAGTATTGCCTTATTTACAAACCAGTTTTTTAAGCATAGTTTGTTGTTTTTTAAGATCATTCAGAATGTGTTAGTAAATGATTTATAAACTATTAAAATTAACATTTATATATCTTATTATTTAGGCATTTACTAATAGTTAATTTGTATGTTAATAAATGCTTTATTAATTCAACTTCATCCAGTTTTGTGACCTAATCTAAAGTGAGGACTATTTATGCTTAACAGATCCCATGTAAATGACTATTAAAGGCTCAGTTAAATTCTAAACAGGACAAAAGAAAATAAACGACTTTATCCATTTATATTAATTTGAAAATACACAAATGAAACTGCATCAAATGAAAAATAAATCTTTGCAACCTTAACTAAAATAAGATTACTGTACATTTTAAACATTGCATCCTATTATATTGTTAAATTATTATATTGTTGTTACTTTATCTAATTTTATGTCATATTTGACACTCCAGTTATTCAGCAATGTTTACTCTTTACAGTATTTTTACTTTTTTAGATAAGATTACAAAGATTATTGTTCATTTGATTCTGAGCCTTTAATTGTCATTTATAAGGGATTTATAAAGCATAAATAGTCCTCACTTTAGATTAGGTCACAGAACTGCATGAAGTTGAATTATTAAAGCATTTATTAACATACATAGTAACCATTATATGCATGAATAATAAGATATAAACGTTGATTTCAATAGTTATTAATCATTTACTAACTCATTCTGAATGGTCTTAAAAACCACCAACTACTCTTAAATACAAATGGTTTGTAAATAATGCAATACTTAATTTAGTAATGAAAAATCAACCGGTCACAAAGTATGAAAGTACAATTATTAAGCACATTATAAATGTGCTTATAAGTCAAGAATAGAGCATTTTTATCTGCAGTTATAAACTGCTTACTAACATTTATTAATGTAGAGTTAATGTTTAACAAATAATGAATTTACTAGATGCTAATGCTTAATAAATGATTCATAGTGTGTAGTTATTATTATAAAGTGTTACCGATATATGTATATTGCTGTACTTCCTGCATGTTTTAAGCAATGTATAAGCAAGGCACACAACTAACGCGCTCTACGCTGGACTTTAGACCTGCTTTCAGCTGGTCTATTGCGCAGTCTGTTTTAGTTCCTCAAAATAGCAACACGCCAACAATGCGCCTTAACACATCTCTTTTCTAAACCGAAACACCGATGAGTCCACAAAGTGACACAAATGGATTTGCTATTTAAACAATGTGGCAGAAAACGGGAAAATTAAGCTTGCATTGGTCTGAAAATAGCAACACGTTGGGGCAAACACGTCTTGCGCATTATTGCACCGGGTGTATGATAGGGCCATAGGAGTCCAAAAAATAGCTTGCTTACTTGTTGAACTGTTGAAGGAAGCAAAGGCAAAGCACAAAATTACATTATTATCATAATGATGTAATAATTTAAAGTTAAAAGTGTTTTTTTGGTATTTTATTTGCAGGCATTATTTATTATTATTAATATAATAATAATGTGATTATTATCATTGTTGTTGTTATTGGTGGGGGTAGTGATGTTGATGATGATGATGATGATGATGATGATGATGATGATTATTATTATTGTATTCATCACCATTATCATCTTTGTTGTTTTGGCCAAAATGTTATATATAAACATGGATTTCTATTGATTTCTATTGTTATTTCTGCAAAAAAAAAAAAAAAAAAATTCATCAAAAAATTGTTACACAAATGAGCATTTTACTTCAAACACATTTTTCTTACCATCGCAACATATCTCTAGAAAAAAAAATAAAACGTTGCACTTCTGAAGTGTGCTTCTCACAGGTTAGTGGGGTTGACAAACCACCTGTAGAAACACTCTTCTCTGTATATGCACCTCTTAAATGCATGACATTTTACTTAAACTCCATCTTAATAGAACTCGATAAGGAAAACAATGTTATGAATGTACCACAAATCATATTGCACTACTTGTTTTCTTGAACCTTAAAATACCTCTTTTCCAATATATCTTGCACAATATTCTTCTGTCTTATGTAAAAGTACTTGTATAGCCTGTCTTAGATTATGTGCAAAGTTTAAGTATTTGTAGTATATGTATAGTTAGTATGGTTAGACTCTGGGGTGCGTTCCCCAAACAACGACATAACTCATGGCTGAACTATCATAGTGCAATGCAACATGTGGGAAAAGAACGATGTAGTGACGAGTGTTTTCCACAACCCGTAGTTCCTCTGTCGCAGATCCATCGTTTGAACCACGTTAGTTATAACGTAAAACACCCATAAGGATGCTCTAAACCGGGTGGTAACAACTTCTTTAGAGAAGAACCCTATAATTTCTTTGTACAAATTAAATTGTTTTACACGCACACACATTTTTAAAAAAATGCAAGATTAGTTTTGATAGAAACATGCACTCGTTTTCCATATTAATTGAAATATATGTAAATGGCACATATAGAGACCATGTTTCCTTTACAAATATCATTAAGAACATTCCACATTCTATTCTAAAACAAAAAATCACTTACAAAAGCTAACACATATTCTGATATCATATATAAATCATATAAATAAATAAATAAATTAATAAATAAATAAATAAATAATAAGGCTATTTATTAAGAAATGAAATTTAATATTTATTATTTATAGGAAATGAAAATAATCCTACTTTAATAATAATATTAATAACATTAATGATAATGATGACGATTATTAATATTATTATTATATTATTAGGAAGGACATTGTTTTTTTTTTTATCTACTTTTACAATTTGACACATGCAAAACACTGCAGAAATGTCCTAACCAACAGGCCCATGTCATATACAGTACAGATGCTTAATATATAACCTACTATAAATTTTAATTATTAACGTATGCTATGTTTTTTGTTTTCACAAGCTTTGGAGACGTAACGTAAATTACGCTTTTAAATAAAAGGTCACCTATAGCTTTCGTCATGAGCCACGGCTGTGTTCAAAATGACATCAATTTTTTCAAAGTGCACTGCGAAGGGAACGCAATTGTAAACATAAAGATCGCTAAAACTGAACTTTAAAAATGGTTTGAAAGCAAATTACACTTAAGAGTGATGACTTTAATGCTGTTTTTAAATTTTATTAAACAATTTAAATGTTAGAATGCTCTAAATGAATAGGGTATAGGGGGAATAACTGGGAATAGAACACAGCCAGGAACTATGATTCTAACTACAGCTCTAGAGGTGTAGTTGCAAGCATAGAAGTATGCGACACAGTTTGCGAATGTTCGTTGGAACGACGTATTAGGGAAACGCCAAATCAGTGAATAATGTTTGTAACGACACAACTTGCGACCTTAGTTGGCTGACGATGGTTTTTGGAAACGCACCTCTGGCTTGTTAGTTATGTATAGGTTAAAATAGCTATTACACCCAGTGTTGATAATGTTTGTTTATGTAGCAACATGGTCCTGCGAGACACAACATTTTGTTTCACTGCATGTCCACACATGTAGCGGAATGACAGTTAAGCTTGTTGACTTCACTTGAACTTGACACTTTATAATGCCAAGTAGGGAACCAACAATAGCTGTTGTCTCTTAAGTTTTTTTTTACTATTCAAAAGTACAAATTAATATCATTTTACACAAGAAACCATAAATTTTTTTTTAAATAACTGACGGCTTGTGTTCAATAAAGTAATTCCGGATTAATATACTAACTCAATCTTATTTTTGCTTTTAGACCTGAGGACGGTCAACCCCCAGAGATGTTTGACAATCCTCTTTATGGCTCAATGAGTGGATCCAGAGGAGCGAAGGACCATCACCCTCCTCCAGATGCTCTCTTCGCCTTTCCCAAACCTACAGACTTTGATTCAGATCGTCAGCCTCCAGTCCCGACCCCTCGCTTTCGCTCATATACCTGTTCTGAAACCAAACCCCAGTCATCTTCATCCACAAACCTGAGCATGAGCAGCCTGCTGCCCCAGAGCATTACCAAGAAGCCTGTGGTGCCTTCACGATCTGAAGGAGGAATGATTGGCCCCAACAGACCTCCGGTGCCAGTGAAATTCCGTCCTGGTCAGACCCAAGAGCCGCAGACAAAGCCAAGAGACTACAGGGACAGTTCAGAGCTCCCGTCCAAGATACGACCACAGACCAGAGCAGGACAGACCAAAGATGGTACAATCACCACATTATATTGTTTATAGTAGTCTCATACACTACAGTGTCACAGACAATCAGCTGAATTGGCACATGGGTGGCGAAACAGTGCTTTTAAAACAAAAATTGGCTTTAGAGTTTTGGCTATAGCTCCTAGATGGTTTTTCATAAACAAAAAAAAATCGGAATCTAATAATTTAGAAATTACTGACGGATTTACTCTATCATGTCCATTTTTTTGATATGTTCAAAAAACTACCGGCATCTGTTTGGAAAATAATGTATAATCTTATAGAAAATAATGACTGAGCTCGGCATAGCGTTTCCAGTGTGCAACCCCCTTAAGGGACACCAAAATGTTCGAAGTGGGAGGAGCCGCTTATACTAAAATTGTTATAATCTATGAACAGATTGAGATATCTTCATCAAAGTTGGAAAACTTATGTAAGGACTTTCTGAGGTCACAGTACAACTTTGGCCACATGGTAGTGCTATACATTGAAAAACAAACATGTAAATGACTAACCAAAAACGTTTAATGTACAGTATATTTGCTAGGCTATATATATATATATATATATATACGCCACAGTTTACTACATAAAGACACTAAAGCAGAGATGCCCAAAGTATCTTTTGCCCCCGCAAAGGGCCAAAGTTGACCCATGATAACCTTTGATTTGGCCCACCATCCCATGCCTTTAATAGAGACTGTGATTTCTAATTTAACGTAATCTTTTGTTTGTTTGTTTGTTTTATTGTTGAGCTATGAAAAAGCAAGCTTCATTTAAATGTTGTAAATGAATCAGATATATTTGAATGTTCATTGTGTTATAAATGGAATTATTAAAATTATTTAATAGTTAAGGGCGACATGGTGGCACAGTAGGTAGTACTGTCGCTTCACAGCAAGAAGGTCGCTGGTTCAAGCCTCGGCTGGGTCAGTTGGCATTTCTGTGTGGAGTTTGCATGTTCTCCCCGCGTTTGCGTGGGTTTCCTCCGGGTGCTCCGGTTTCCCCCTCAAGTCCAAAGACATGTGGTCCACCCCTGTACTAAAGTATACTACAGCAATTATTACAGTTTATCAGTTCAGGATAGTTGAAACTACAGTATTCATAAACAAAGTGTTGCAAATACTCTAATATACACAGTATACTGCAGTTTATTATAGTATGGTTAAAAAACACTATAGTGTTTACTATACATTACTATAGTATTTTTCATGTGGGTTCACTTGTGAATGATTTATTTAAACACCTTTCCTTCTTTGCAATTGCACCATCTGTCCTCAGTGCACTCTGAGACGCCTCCTCTGAAGATGGGTCGACAGCTAAAGTGATGCGCCATTACTGACTACTGACGGGCCACAACAGGAGAGCTTTCACTGCTGATCTTCATCTTTGATACTTGAGACTCTGCACTGGACAAAAACATAAGCTTCTTAATCTCAGAATACTCGAATGAATAAGTGCATAAACAATGACAACAAACGCAACCTCTATATTGATTTTAGAATAATAATAAATGCTTCACAGTTTGAATAGTCATAAATTGAGTAATCCGTAATCCTCAATCCGTAACTTCCATCATCATCATCATCATCTGTTTAAATGTTACATTGTTCTTGAAATATTTTATTAAATAGAGAAGAGTAAAAAGTTGTAATCTTTTAATTAAACCAAGTGTTGTACAGTCATTGGTATTTTTATTTAGTTAGTTCTTAATAGGTTTAATGCAATTTATAACAAGTCAGGGGGGAAAACTTCTACCACCTTGACCGACCATAGAGCTATTCTGTGTAGTAATGTATCATGACAAGTAAGGGATTATTACACAGTCCTATTGTTCAAACACAGCCCTACATTATAATTACACCATCTTATTAGTGTCATTTTTTTACTTTGATTTGATTTTCATGGCTGCCATTGTTCTTGTGTTTATAAGAAACTGTTATTAAGAAGGAAGAACATAGAACCATAGTTGCTGGCTGCAAATCACTGAATAGCCACCAGTATCAGTAAACTTCTAATTCTGATTTCAGTTGCCCCAAAAAAAATCAACTCCTGATTTAACTATGTATTCACAAGAAAACCTATGCATGTTTTCTATGACATAACATCTTGACTTATTGGATTCTCATCTTTGAACAATAGAGGCAGAAGAATATTAGGGTAAGACCTCTAAATTACATATCAACTAAACTGAAATCAACTAAAAACTGCATCCAATCAAGCTAAAAGCTAGCTAAGCTAACATTCTGAGCATTTGATTTAGTTTAGAGGAAGGTGGGCCTACCTAGACATTTTTTAGAAAAAATAAAAAGAACTGGAGATAATCTGTCCAACATAAATTAAATCTTTAAAAGATAAGAAGAGGAGGAAAGAAATAATGTTGAGAGAAATCTGACTACAGTTGGCCAAAATACAGCAGAGTCTAGTGTAGTTTGCATTTTACTGAACACCCATTGGACTGGAAGACCGTCCTCTGCATTGCCATGGCATGTATGAAAAAGGAAGCATAAGCAAAGGCAGACAACTAAGTCTGGATGAAACAACAACACAAAGCTGACTGTGAACATCTGCCACAATGGCACAGTCCTTGTTCAGGGACAAGAAAATGCAGACTTCATGAACTCCAGAGGAACTTTAGAAACCTTTAGTAGGTTCAGAAAGGTACTGAAGTAAAAAGCCTGTTTAAAGATGAGCCCAGCACCACATTCATTACCATCACTGACCAAACCCAAAGATTCCTGTTACACACAGATACACCAGCTGTCCTTCATCTCCAAAGATAAAGGCCTTGAGAGAAACTATTGCTTAACTGGATCATGAGGTTTTCCTGTTTAAAGAGTAAAGCTTCCACCAGCTCCTGAACCTGACCAAACACCACAACATACAAAGACTTTAATAGCTCTGCTCCACCATCAGACATCTGGAGGCCAACCAGATACTGAAGAAGGTGAGAGAGAAACTGGTCAGAAGAGAACTTTAAAACCACATAAGGTAGAAACCATAGACCAGATTAGCTGACTATAGTTGAAGGTGCTGTGTGTAAGTTTTTGACAAAAAAAGCATAAAAATACCATGTTTGCAGATATTTAAGAAACATGCTAAGTGAACATACTTTATCTGAAAAACAATGCTGAAGTCAGATATTATGCTTTGAAAATGTGTTTTCCGTGCCAGAGCGGTGTCTTTGTTTATGTTCTTTTAACCTGCTCAATGGCAGTTAAGCCAATTATATTTCAGCACCCCGGGCTGCCTTGGAGTATTTTCTTTATTGATTGATTCAGAAAGGCTCTGAAAGTATGCGTCTGTGACTGAAATGTGACCTCTTGTGGACAGTAGCAGACTCCGAAATGAGACCGATTCATTTCCACATGAGGTTATTAATTAGCAAATGATATAAATATTACGAACAAAAACATTAGGTGAGCAGATTATATTATAACCCCGTGTCCTAACAACACGCTTTGTGACGAGATACGCAATGATAAGCAATTTGGCTATTTGCACCAGACGAAACAGGACATAAATTAAAATACAGCCATTCAGAAGCACAGAATATGCACTCACTCATGAAATGGTAAGGTTTATCATCTAATCAATACATATAAACCCTCTTTAACATTATTGTACATGCTGAATCACGTGTTTAGTTCTAAAGTAAAATTTTTATTTCATTTTCAAGATCTGAGGTAAATTATCTGCTGCCATTTTTAGTATATGGCAATGGTGATCATTGTCATAGTTTTCTGTTGTTCACCTGTGAGAAATAGAAGCCATTTCTAATATATCAGTTTGAGGTGTTGCTTAGGACAAATACTCCTTTTAATATGGAAAATATTCCTTCTATTATAATATTCCTTCTATGTTGCTTTTATTTAGAACACGGTTTAAATCCCTCACTCCTGTCCTCAATCTGGCAACCTTCCGTTTGTTTTGATCCAGGAGTGCAATAGTTCAACCACTGAGTGTAAAACTTACTTACTGCACTTTTAAGTTTCAGTTTACTTTGCACTTCTGGGTTTTTTAAGCTGTGATGAGCAAAACCTTCAATACTGGCACAAACATAGATCAAACATTAGAATCACCAAATTACTTTAATACATTTTCCATTCATGTTAATTAAATTATTTCCTATTCATTCCATAGCTTTTCTTTTGGTTGCGTTGCTTACAGTAATAATATTTTAGCAATCATGTTGTCAGCATCAAAGAAATCCAGAAATCTGCCTGAAGGCCTTCAGAGTTAGCAGTGTCGGTGTGTGTCTATGGCATTTAATAAATTGCTATGAAATTGCTGCTTTAACCAATCAGACTTCGAGTTAACACCGGGCCATCTAGCAAGCAACGAGTCAGCGTTTTCTCATCGTTTGATTGGGTGGTCAGACCTAGCAATCAGCATCACTCTAAATAACTATTTTTACAATATTAACATTGTAAATTATCAGTGCGCCCTGAAAAAATTCCGCAAACTTGAGGTAAAACAGTAACTCACTGTTGTTGTCTACTTAATGTCGTAGAAAACAACCACTTTAGCAGTGCTTTGAAAAACCAGTCGCGAAGATGAAAATCACTTGAGTAACGTTTTGGTAGGTTAATTTTGCTTTTCACTACTTTAAATCTCTGTCTGCGTTGTATTTAGCTGCATTTAAATTTACATAAGAACAACTCAGTTTTTCCAAGTCAAACGGTCATTTCCTTCAGCTGCAGACCGAGCGGGAGACTCTCACTAGAATGAGACTCATGATGTGATAAAACCAGAATGTGTTGTTAACAGTTAAACACCTATACATATTTCTTCGTCTCCGGATTATTTAACGTCGTTTGCTCATTTTCGTAGTAAAACTGTTAACCACTTAAGGCCCAAGGTGTTATTTTACATGCATTTTTTTTATTTCTCTTTGCTATTTGGGCTTATTGGAACCTAATTAGAATAAAAACCTAAGTATCATCTTTTGATGCGATCCCTGCTGAAAATCCAGCTTAAACCAGCCTAGGCTGGTTGGCTGGTTTTAGCTGGTTTACCAGCCTGGTTTTAGAGGGGTTTTGGCCATTTCCAGGCTGGTTTCCAGCCATTTCCAGCCTGTTCTTAGTTGGTCAGGCTGGAAAATGACCAGCTAAAACCATCTAAATCCAGCTTGACCAGCCTGGTTTAAGCTGGACATTGTTGGTTTTGTCTGGGCTCCCAGCCTGGCTGAGCGGGTCAAGCTGGTTTTAGCTGGTCATCTCCCAGCCTGACCAATTAGGACTAGGCTGGAAATGGCTGGAAACCAGCCTGGAAATGGCCAAAACCCCTCTAAAACCAGCCTGGTTGACCAGCTAAAACCAGCCAAGGCTGGTTTAAGCTGGATTTTTCAGTAGGGATGTATTTTTAGAGACAAATTGAGTCCATATATGTGGATCCATGTTCCGAATTTACATAAAACGCTTTTTCCTGAATTTTCTTTAATGCATATTTAACCCCTATTTGATTTGTCCCTTCACCATTAAACTGATTCTTCATTTGTAAAAACATGATTTCTAAAACTTCAAAAAATGATCTGTTTTTGCAAATAAACTCTTCATGTAATATATCATGCTCCTGCTGTATAACCTGTCAGAAGTATTTGATAATCAAATGTGTTTCATATGTTGTCACTTTCACATCTTTAGGCATACATCTTTCCTTTTCAATAACTAAACAGTGCACCTGCCGATCAACTGCTGGCATTTGAAACAGCGTAATCGCCACTGTAGGACTTATTTTTATGTTTGTTTTAGCAATAAACATTTGGCATCAGCAGTCCATCTAAAACTATTGTATTTGTACAATATACACTTTCTCCAAATATTTTTTCAGTTTTTCTTTAAATAGAAGAGTCAATAATATCCAAAGCACTTATTAGAGGGTTCATTTATATGATGTCATCATGTAGACGTCTTACAAAGTATTTTAAGCAACAAAAATACAAAACACTAATGTATTTTGATACAAAATATTTAGCCATTTCCATCAACCTTATCACCTACCCTATTTGAAATACATTTATCATAAATACTGCCCATCCCTGGTTATCATCAATCGAGGTCATTTTCAGAATGCTTGCTTTAAATAACAGAAGAATGCATTTTAAAGCATAATGTTATAAGAATGCTCCTTACATTTAAGAACATTTATCTTATAAAGATAGATAATCCTTTTTTTTTTTCAAAAATGTTGAAAACCTGTAAGCACTGACATTCATTGTATTTGTTTGTCATACTATAGAAGTTCCCAATGTTCTTCAGAACATGGAAAGAACAAGATGGGTTGAAACAAGTCAATTCAGTAAATTATGGCAGAATTTACATTTTTGAATGCACTATACCTTTACATAATCGTGAAAAACGTTACTGAGCAGGTCGAAGAGCTTTTGTTATGTTTTCACAATATGGCTTTTTGTCTGTACGGTTTGTTTTGTTTTATTGATTGTTGAAAAGAGCAGAAGATTAACCTGAGCCCTGGGTTGTGTTTTATTATTAGTTGTCTCCATCTGCCGATTAAAAGGGGAATTGCCAGATAAGAAGCGCCATGGTTCGTGTATCAGCAAGCTCTGTCGGCTAAATGTCAAGTTTCTCTTCGGGCATAAAGTTTTAATGCAGTTTTTAGAAAATATTTCACATCTCTTTTAATCTCTTTCGTATAATAAATGATTGTGGAAAATTTTACTGAGATGAGAACAAATTACGCAAAAACAGCACAAAACGCAAAAAAATCTGGCAACCAATGGGATTTTTACGTCTTCATTCTTTTAGCCAATAGAAGCACAGAGTGAAAGACCCGGCAGCTTTTTGATGACGTATGTGATCTGAAGCACAAAGCCGCGTGAAAATGGTAAGTGTCGTTATTTTGCAATATTACACAGTGATTTACATTTGAGGAAATAATAAACTTGCAACGACCAACTGTTTAACATGTTTCGGGTTTTTGTTGAACACTGTGTTCGCGAGGAAGGAATAAACACTGCTTCCTGCTAACAGCTAACGTTAGCTTTCTTCAGAGCCAAATAAAACTGCCCATTCTCAGACATTGATTATCCACTTAATTAAATGCCACACAGAAACAACTCTTGCTGACTTTTTTAATTAAAGTCTTTGTGTTTCATTTGCCTGTGTAATTTAGAAAACAGTGTTATTTGCGTTCACTATATAGACACTTCTCATTTGGTCTGTTGCTACAATTTGAAGGTTTAATCCCACTTTATCGTTTCATCAATGTTTTATTCGCTGTCCGCCTCATATTTTGAGTGTAACTCGTTCAAATATTTATCCTCAGCTATTCTACTCGTTTTTCAAGTCTTTGGTTGGCAAAGATGTTGTGGTGGAGCTCAAAAATGACTTGAGGTGAGTGCTCACCTTCTTTTTACATATAGTATGTTTTTTAGAAATGGAATATGTGTAATTTATAATGAATGTGCCAGCTCATAAAACTATGAACGCATCTATTTTGCAGCATATGTGGAACATTACATTCAGTTGATCAGGTATGGAAACTGACACCACTCATGTTTATTACAATATAAACAAATATTCAGCGATTTAGTATTGTTAATTTTGTCATTCGTTCTTCCTTCACAGTACCTGAACATCAAACTGACAGATATCAGTGTCACTGATCCAGAGAAATATCCGCACATGGTGAGAAATGGATGAAATGAAAACTCATTACCTAGGGTATAATTTCTTTATCAATGTCATGGAATTTTTAAAGGTTCATTTCAGACATTGAAAGTCAGAGAAATTATATATATATATATATATATATATATATATTTCAATCCAATTCATGGAATATCAGAGATTTTTGTTTGTTGCTTTACATTTTAGATTTTCTTTATCAAAATATATTTGATATTTACAGCCATGCAAACAGCAAGTACCTTTTTTTTCAAATCTGAAGTAAATTATCAATTGTTGTTCTCAGTGGCAATTAAACGAGTGCAATGTTTTCAAGCTAAGATAATTTTAATATGTTTTTATTTGAATATTATATTTTTAAAAAGCACAACAGAAGCCTGTTACGTAATTAGATGTCATGGTTGATATGTCGGTTTATGGTAAAAGTACCACAATTAATACAAATACAATGAAAAATCTGAAAATAGGAAGTGTACGACCAATTTATTTATAAAAAATATTCAAAATAAAACATTTTTGAATACTAAATCATCTTACTTTTTTGATTATGCCATAAAATATATATTTTTTTTACAATAAATCCAAAATCAAGTGTAGCATTGCAACATGATTGTTTCTTTGATTTATTTGTATTTATTTTTTATTTTTTGTAAACCAGCAATGCCGTGTAGTGTGAGCTATTATTTAAAACATTCAATCTCTAAATGACTTTAACAGTCACAATTTAAGAGTTAAAGCATGGTCAACCATTTGCTAGAGCAGGCGGTTAAAGTGGGAACCCTGATAATCAAATTGATTCCTAAAGTAATGTATATCTAGCAGCTGAGTCTTTGATTCATGAAATGTCATATTGATTTAGGTGCTCAACAAGGAGAGCTTCGGTGTATACAGATGACTCTTTAATGTTGTTTTGTTGTAGTTGTCTGTGAAGAACTGCTTCATTCGTGGATCAGTTGTGCGATACGTTCAGCTTCCTGCAGATGAAGTGGACACACAGCTACTACAGGATGCTGCACGCAAAGAAGCTACACAACAGAAACAATAATGTTTATGTTTGAGAATAGTTTGGTTTTGTTCCAAAGTTCACAAGCATCATCTGTGGAGCTTTGTTGATTTAAATGTTTTTCTTACCTGAAACATTATGTAAAGTTTGGATTTTTTTTTTGCTTTCATTTTTACATATGTTGTCATGAAGCCTGTTATTGAGGGTGTGATTTACTTTTTTTTTTTTTTTTTTTTAACTTGACAAGTTAGTGGTTGTGTGCTTTTAATAAGTGTTGGTAAAGTTGTGCACTGCATACCAATGACTTTTAGTTAGGTTCACATATTGATGCAAAAATAAAGTATTTTCCTCTGTTTTCCCACGATCCTTTTGATGAAAAAGTCTGTTGGAAATTTTTGTTGGAGTTCAGTTTGACACCTGTAGTTAACATCCTAGTCCCAAACTAAAATGTAAGTTGATTAGAGTAAAAGAAACACATAGTTACTGTTCCTAAAATATATCAGTGCCTTTGTTTTGTCAAGATTTTAACCTCTTAAGGCCTAATGTGTTTTTTTTTACATGCATTTTCTACTTCTCTTTTCTATTTGGGCTTATTGGAAACTAATAACAATAAAACCATCATCTTTTGATACAATGTACTTTCAGAGAAAAGTGCTGTCCGTATATGTGGACTTGTGCTCTGAATTTACATAAAACACTTTTTCCTGAATGTGTTTAATGCATATATAACATAGAATTTAATTTCTTTTAACTTGCTTTGACTATCAGAGAGTGAAAACATTTTCCCCCATTGTAGACAGTTACAAATATGGTTTGGGACATTTCATTTGCTGCAAAACAGTATTCTGTAACAAAATATAAAACATTCAAAGTATTTTAAATAAACACTTAAGAGCTAAAATGTTCTGTCCACGTATGTGGACACTCAAACCCTAGGAAGTTAAGGCACTTCTATGTGCTAACTAAACTAATCATAGGTTAATCTAAGCGAATGTACACCACACTACAAATATTGGGTTTAAGTGTGTTGTAGTTTAAAAAATAATTTAAGTTATCTCAACTTCAATTAAGTGACAAATTTATTAAGTTAAACTGATTTAAAAATAGGTTGAAACCTCATTAACTTAAAATAGGAAAGTAATAAAACATTTGTTGTCATGACATGTAATTTTTACAATGTATAAAATTTATTAAACATTGATATGTAGGAGGGTTACATTTTTATTTTATTTTGTATAATGCAGTGAAGATCTTTAGCTGTTTTGAGTGTCATATTGCATTCTACTTTAAACTGTGACAAGTCAAAAGATTTTCAGTTTTGATGATTTATTTATTTTCTCAGTAGGCTATACACCTTGCCTTACGTTAAGTGATTTTAAATTCCTAAAAGTACCACGGGTGTGTGGTGAAAAATATTAAGGAAAAAAAAACATGAGGATATTTCTAAATTTGTTTATAGCACAGAGTTCACTTTAAGGTTGCATTCTAAAAAGTTTAAGTAATATTCACAGGATTTGTTTTAGGGACAGTCTATTTTAACAGCTTCTATTTCATTTTATTTTAGCTGTTTAGAGCACCCTTTTAAGCATTGGCTAATTAGCTACCAATAAAAATGTTAATTTGTTTGAACCGGCTGAACCACAAAATAGACAAATTGCCATCAGCCGGTTTGTTCGTTTTCTTGGTTAGGTTCGCAGGTTGCTCTTAAAATAAACAGATAGACATACGAGTTTAATGAGAATGGTAGGTTTGATTTTTTTTTTTTTTTTTTATGGTTTTCCAAATCGTTTTTTTTTTACTTCACAAACCCGGTGTAAACTCTAAAAGTTAATTAAGCCATAATGAACCGTGATTTTCTCAACACCTAATTTGGCGAAGATCACTTTAGAATTTTTTTTTTAATTCTTAGCACTATCTCTCAGGGTTCAAGCATTGTTCGCCTTTATACTTAAATATAACCTTTGGTTACCGCATATACTTCTGATTTCATGAAGGGATGTTAAAAGATTCAAATGGCTCTGTGCTTTTAGGAGAAATACACGAATGAGAGCTTCGACATGGATGATTGTTCTGAGCTACACCACAGAGAAGTAAGTTTAGACGAGGACTTCGTTTATATCAGCTAGCATATTCAACGTATAATTATGAGTTATTGACCGATGTAGCTGCATGTTGACATTACCTTCTCATTTAGATGAAAGACAGCATTGCCAAAGGTTCTGCTCTGAACTCCTTACTTCATGAACTGTTGGTAGAGAAGGTAGGATTGTTGTAAAGAACCAAAATAGGTTTTTGTTTGCAGTGACAAATTTTGATTTATGTTGTTAGGTTTCGACTCGGAAGAAACATCATTGGATTCTCGGACGTGAGGACCTCAACGATACTCTAGTTTATGATTTTGAAGTGGAAGAAGCAGCGTGAGATTTTAGTCAATGTATGGTGATCTATTCACCTTTTGACTAAGGATTTTAATTTCGTTTTTTTTAATTCCTCTACCTGTAAAACTTGTAAATAAACTATGTATTTTCAGTTTGTTTGTTTGTTGGAGACCCTCTCTCACAAAACCATTTTACCCAGAGAAGTCAATGCAAATTTACAACATATTTTAAAGAACGTTTTATTGGGAAAACATCCTCTGTTTAAAAGGATCTGATAAAAGCCATTTTAAAAGTTTTTAAATTCTAAATCATTAAATGTCTTATTCTAAAACACCTTAAAGATTTATTCTAAATTTAACATCTGAGGTAGATATATTATAGGTGTTGCAGATGAGCAAATACTATAAAATAGGTTTCCAGATGTCAACTGCATCAAACTATGAAAAAAAGTAATAGAGCCCATCATGGGATTGGAATTGTTTAAAAAGTTATAGCGGAAATGATAGTAGTTTTAATATTCCATTGAGTCTCTGTGCCTTCTATTGGTGGCGTGTTAAAAGCAACAAATCCTAATTGAATATGTCTTCAGTGAAATTATGGGCTTTGGTTTGTGCTTTTTAAATAGAATTTGTAGTGGAAAAGATCAGAACATCTGTGATGGCATCTGTTGTTTTCTCCCAGCAGGAATTGAGATTACAATACATGTGTACTATGAAGTTTTATTTTTTTTATTTTAGAGATTCATCAGTTGTATATGCTTTCTCCGGTGTTACAGAGAAAGATACAGGAAGTCATTTTTATCAACAGTGATCAGATTGTATAACCAAAGTCATACTAGATGAATTGTGCTGAATTGAAATAGTTATTAGATCTGGACAAGTGCTTACTCGTTGTTTTTGGAACTAAAGTGTGCAGTACGAATGTAATTTTAATATTGTTTCTATGTATATGTAACTTATTTTATCCACTTTTAGTATGGAGAGCTATGCTATGACATGTGAATTTCCCTTTGGGAATTAATAAAGTCAAACAAACAAACAAATTCTATCATATTAGTTAGTGAAATGCAGAATGTGAGAAAAGTCTAAATTTGAAAAGGAGGCAAATATTATGTATATATATATTACACACACACACATTACTACTAGTATATAGAAAGTTATTTTTTTAAGTGCTTGTGGAATAATTATTAAAAGTACCTAACTCAGCTATTTTAAATGCAGGCTTCCTGACAATATTCCGTTTTGAGTGACTGGTGTATACATACAGATTTGACTATGCACAGTACATAGTGAGGAAGTTTTGGATCTTTTTAACACTGACAAGTAAGCTTAATTTCAAGAGTCATGTTTTTGTTAAATCTATTGTGTTTGTACAGATTTCTGTAAGGGTTCTGTTCAAATAGGGATTGAGGTGTTCTCACAAATATAGTGAAACGTCTGCGTGTGCTGCTTAGTCATATTTTGGCTAAAATGTATACCCAGAAGTGGAAGACACATTAGAAATGTCCTGAAATATGCAAAATTTGAAGTGGATTGAATTAATTTTTATTGTAATTTGATGAGAGTGGGTGTTCAATAGTTTTAGGAAAACGTAGGGCCCTATCATACACCTGGCGCGACAAGGCGCAAGATGAGTTTCCACGATGTGTTGCTATTTTCAGACCAACGCAAACCTAATTTTCCAGTTTTCTGCCACATTGTGTAACAAATCTATTTGCGCCACTTTGTGGACTCATGGGTGTTGGCGCGTTGCTGTTTTGAGGAACTAAAATAGACTGCACAATAGACTAGCTGATAGCATGTGTATTTGTATATAACTCAGTTGTTTGACCACACTTCGTTATTATTGTTCATTTATTCGTTTGCTGGAAATTAGAACTGAATTTAGAAATAATTTTGAAACAAATCTTTGCGGTTAACAAGCTAAATTAATTATGTAGGCTAATGGATGTCTGTGCATACAACACGTTTCCTTATCCACAAAAGAGAGTGAAAGTGAAAATAAAGGCCGACTGGAGGAGGCTCATTCTCGTGATGCAGATGGTCTGTTTAACTTTTCTCACTAGTCAGGCGTTCAGTTTTCCACTTACAAAGTCCACTGTAGTTGTAAGTTGTAAATAGCAAATGCCCATGACGTGACGCAACTGACTCTTAAAGGGAATGGGGGATGAGACCCTGATTGGTTTATTCTCAAAACACACCCAGAACTCATTAAGAGAATAAGCACAACCCTGTTAGACCTTGTGCTGTGGTGCGGAGAGTATTTTTGGTCCTTAAAATAGCAAAAGTGGATTCGGATACTCCCTTAATGCTTTTGGGCCCTGCGCTTTAGACTTTGCACCTAGATCGTTAAAATAGATCCCTTAATTTAAGTAAAGATATTGAGTATTTATTATCTATAGAATTATTAACTAGTTGTAAAACCTTATGTCTGTGGCCCTATTTCCAAAGAGCAAGAATTAGAACAACAACAGCTAACAGCTAGACTATATTGGTTCAGTATAAAAACAATAGAGGTCAGTGGAAATTCCCCTTCATGGTCAAAAAAACGTGTGTGTTGTATTGTTGCATTCTAGGCTAAATTGCTGTATTTTTTGGTTCATAAGGAAGCAAAAGAGTCCCAGACCTGTTACAGTGTAACACAACAGGATCTGATACCTTTGTTTTTTTTAAAGCAGATTTCTGATTCCTCCCCTTATCCCCCAGAACAACTTTTGTTATACTACAGGCTTGCACAATATGACCTTGTGTTGAATGCATTTCGTAAGCTTTTTATTGTTGCTATGACATCTCACATTACATGATATATTTAAGATGGCACAAACTATGGTAATATGTGCACTTTCCATCTGAGCAGTTGTTGTGGAGTAAAAAATCATGTCTTGTGTATAAAACAAATGTAATTGTTGTGTTTTTGATGGAGTTGCTTGTCATTTGTTGACTACCTGTGTAACTTTTGAGAAATGTCAGAAAACTTAGCTGTTGAACTACTGTGGTTCATTTTTCCGTTCTGTTACTCTATACTTTAGTGCTTAAAAAAGGAACCGAAGACAACAGAGGTGTGGAGCGTCCAGTGTTCCTTCTCACTACCTCAGGCTTGTGGCGATTTGGTTCCCTGCGTTTTACCTCTCTGACTCTCTAACAATTCTGCCTTTGTTGTAGAATGCAAGACTACCCATAATGCAGTATGGAAAATGGAAGTATGGAAAAAATGTCCCTTTAAAAAAAAAATAGTAATAATAAAAAGGCCATGAACGAAATGTACTAGAGAATAATCCACAGTGACGTATTTCTTTGAACTTTCAATTGATTCAGATGTTAGAAATGTTGTATAATTAAATTATGTAAAGAGAATTGTGAATGGGTTTAGAAAAATAACCCTGACAAAGGCTTCACTGTCTTTGCTAATTTTGCACCTAAATACATATTCTGGCCACATTATTAGGGACACATTGCTAGAAATATTTAAGATTAATACAGAAGGTTTTGGTTCATGTTGACCAAATGTACAGATTTATTGTTTGCACATCTGTGATGCAAATTCACCAAATTCCAAAGTTTCTCTATTGTAATGAGATGTGGTGAGTACATGTAAGTGTAATGGTGTAGTGTAATGGTTTGGACATGGCCAGCATCAATACTCTGATAAACTGTGGTATTTAAGCAATGCTCAGTTGATACTAGGGGCCCAAAGTATGCCAAGACACACTCCTCCACACTGTTATACCACAACTACCATTCTGGACTGTTGATGCAAGGCAGGATGGATCCATCTTTCCATGTTGTTTATGGCTATTTCTGACCTTAGTGACCTGACCCATTAGACCAGTCAACCTTATTCCAGTTTTTTATTGTCTAGTGTAAGTGAGCCTGTGTGAATTATAGCCTCAGTTTCCAATTCTTGCCAGTTAAAGCCCATCTTCAATGTTCAATGTGTATTCAGATACACTGTTCTGCAAACATTAGTTGTAGCGAGTGGTTATTTGAGTTGCTTTTGATTTGTAACATCTAGGCATTCTACACTAGCATCTGGCATAAGCAAGGCATTTTCATGAATAGGCAAGGCAAGTTTATTTATACAGCATATTTCATACACAGTGGCAATTCAAAGTGCTTTACATAAACTGGAATAAAAGGGACAAGTATAGGAAAATATAAACAAATAATAAAAGTGATTTAAACAGATTAAAATGTGTTAAAACAGGTTATAAAAGAATGAAAAAGACATAATACTTTGATCTGTTGGACGTAGCACAGCTAAACAGATGTGTTTTCAGGATTGATTTGAACGTCCCTAATGTTGAAGCACATCTGATCATTTCTGGAAGCTGATTCCAGCAGCGAGGGGCGTAGTAGCTGAAGGCTGTTTCACCCTGCTTTGACTGAACTCTTGGAATTTCTAGTTTATATGATCCTAAAGATCTGAGTGATCGGTTTGTATTCAGTGAGCATATCTGTAATGTATTGAGTTCCTAGTCCATTTAGTGATTTATAGACAAGTAATAATACTTTAAAATCTATTCTAAATCTAACTGGGAGCCAGTGTAAAGACCTGAGGACAGGCGTGATGTGCTCTGATTTTCTGGTTCTGGTCAGAATCCTGGCAAAAGCGTTCTGAATGAGCTGCAACTGTCTGACTGTCTTTTTGGGAATGCCAGAGAGGAGTCCATTACAGTAATCCACTCTGCTGCTGATAAAAGCATGAACAAGTTTCTCTAAGTCTTCACTGCAAACAAAGCATCTAATTCTTGCAATGTTTTTAAGATGATGGTATGCTGATTTACTAACTGCTTTGACATGACTATTGAAACTCAGATCTGACTCCAGAATCACACCAAGATTCTTGACCTTATTTTTTGTTGTTTGACCCCTAGAGCCAAGGTACGCATTCACATTGAGAATGGCCAAATGTTCCCAAATGCAAGGACTTCAGCTTTCTCTTTGTTTACCTGAAGAAAGATTTGGCACAAACTGTATCTCGCTGAATATATCTCTACAAACCTAATGATGATTGAGCATAGAAATCCCAGTTGATTAAGCTGTTTCTGAGATACTCAAATCAAGGTGACTTTCACTAACAACCATGTCATGTTCAAGGTCACTTTTGACAGTTTTTTTTTTTTTTTTTGCCCATTCAAGCTCATTTGGACTTTAGCAGATTGTCTTCACCTATACATGTCTAAATGCACTTCTGCCATGTGATTGGCTGATTAGGTATTTGCATCAATAAAACTGACTTGGTCTGTATCTGAAATTGCCTCAATACAGTTAAATAATGCACTTTTGAGGGAGCAGCCATTTGTAGTGTCACCCGAAACCATAGTCTTAAGTGCACTCAATTAATCCCACAGTAACAAGCATACAACCGATATACACTCAGTGGCTAGAGAATACTCATAATACCCCATAGATATTTACATAAGATGTTGCGTATTGGAAGGAATGTGTCAATAGAGCCACCATTTTAGTACAGGCTAGCACTCCTTTGAAAGGAATGTGAGAACAAGGTGTAGTGGAGGACTGGCCATTGGGAGCCATAGATATGTAAACATTTCAACATATATCTATGATCGGGAGTTTTCCCGGTGGTCCGTATGCAAATATTTTTTTAAATTACAAAAATTATAATTTTACATCACTTTTCTACATAGATGGATGAGTGACCGCACGGGCTTTGCTGACAAAGAGCATGTGTTTGTGTGCATTGAAATGGATGATCCTCCCTTCCTGTTAAATTTGATCTAATCCATGTCCTGAAACACACCTCCTGACTTTCACTTCTAATTCTAACAGAGTGAGCGATTCATTTGTGAATCCACCAATATCCATGCGTCTTTCTGATTTAAATGGTTTTGTAATATTCAGTAATTTAGGGTGGAAAGTATGCACATTGAGGTGCTGGCACTGTTATATTATCAGGCACTCTTATAAGTTACTTCAAAAACTAGCCGCTACTTCCCTTAGCTGACAATAATACACATTTCTGGCACCGCAGCGTCTTGTTATATTTCATTTACATTGTTTGTTGATTTTATTCAACGCAACTAGCATAACCCTAGAATTTAGTGCAAGTTGGTGCTACTTTGCTTTATGATCAAGGCAGTAAGAGACTGTATTTTCATCAATAACGTTACTTTGTGAGTACAAAATTTCATGCAAATTTGTAAAAAACTAAATCTTAAACGTTGTGCTATTATGCACTGTATTCTTTGTTTGATCACTACTACACCCGTATACAGCACAAACGTTCAGCATCTTCAGATTGGCTTTAGTCTTGACTAAGTGCATGTTGAATGACTTTTGTCCTGGGAGCACTGTACAAATGTGGCAGCAGTATTGACGCATGCTCACGGTCTGTATGCGATATCTTGTGTATTTATCTATAATGCTCTGTGAGAGTTTGTGCACTGAATGCATTTTAAATAATTTGTTTAATAAATTAACATTTGCATACATGGCAGCAATCAAAATATTTTTTTCATTACTAATTGACGGCTTTAATTTTTATTAACCAGCCAAACGGCACTCTTCCTGCGCACTCAAATTCACTCACTTGTTTTCATTCAGTCCTTCAGAAAAAAGTTTAGATCTACTTCAGATGTTGACAACCATATATTAGTGCACTAATAGTGAATGAGGGTATAAGGGGCTATTTCAGAAATAGGTAATCGTGAAAGAGGGTATATGGGGCTATTTCAGAAATAGGGAATAGGGAATGAGGGTATATGGGGCTATTTCGGAAATAGCTATGGTGTCTGAAGTGTGCATAATAAACAGGCTACACACAAGTGTTAGACATAGAAATCCAATACTTTTATTTTACATTCATACATCTATATATTACAATAAGCTTAATGCATTTTTTTATTTAAAAAAAGCCCAATCCCAAAACAAGTCCTGAAAATGTATAGCTCGCACAATGAGTTGCATTTTTTTTATTCTTAAAGTGTGTGAAAAGCAATTATAAAGCACACATGCACACACACTCACTCCTTCCGTCCTTCTGTCCATGAAAACATTCTCACATGTCTGCACACTCAAAAAGGGAAAATAAGGACATGTGTTGCCCTTCAGTTGTACCTTAATAGAGCTGGACTGAATGAAACGAAATTCAGACACCGTTGAGAAAGGCACCTTGAGTACACAGTGTATACACAGACAAAAGAAAAAAAGACAATAGTAAAACCTTTACTGTAGCTTCTAGAACAATGACAAAACTGTAAACTTTCACTTGCCAAATGAAATAAAAAGTCACGTTTCTATACAAATACATCTGAAGCAAAATATCTCCTTGGTCATAACATAGCAGTACCTTTTTCTTTTTTTTAATCGTCATCCTCATCATCATAATTATTATTACTTCTGTATGCATATGTCTCCATGTCAGATCGGCTCTGCCAGCAGAGAGCGATCTTAATGTGAAGTAATTACATTTTGTCACAATAGTTATGCAGTTGCCTACATAGTGAAAGTTTATCAGTGGCAACCCACCTCATGCATGTTTTCCCATTTCAGAGAGCAGCCATCATTCAAAAGTACACAACCAAAAAAAAAAAAAAAAACAAGATATTCAATGTTATAATCACAGTTAGGAGTTCCTCTAACAAGACAGAGGCCGTTCCAACATAGTGTAACCTGTACATTTATATATATAAAAATCTATAGACACACAATTCTTTGCTTTGCAAGAAATGTTCGACATGAAATATTCCAACCTCAATCAAAATCCCCCATACCTTCATAAAAGTATGTTTTGTTTTTGTTAGAAAATACTGTATTTTCAAAAACCGGATTTAAATGTTTTACATTCCATCCTTCTTCCAACAAAATAAAGCTTTTTATAACTCAAAATGTAAAAACACTCTCAACATCAATATATATTTATATGCAAATATAAACAATAAAGTGACTACAAGAGACCATATTGTGGTTCTATGTTCAAATGTAGAGGAAACCCGTTTAGACTGGCAGTTAATGCCAGTTAGTTTTTTTTTTTTTCTCCTTGTCCAATTGACACAGTGTGGCACTAAAATTTTGAATGATTGTACAAGTCAGGTCATATAATGCCATGGTCAGGTCTTCCCATAAGTGCCTGCTCAGCATGCCTTTGTCAGGTCAGTTGGTAGGTCTGTCGACGACATGCGATATTGGATCTTGGTATTGGTGATGGCACCATGTTTCTGTCGGAGGTGTAACCGTAGCTGACTCTTGTGGCGAAAATGCAAGTTGCATTTCTCGCACTAAAAAATAAATGCATAAAAGAACAGCATTGTAAGGCATAGATGAATGCTTGTACTTTATAGATATAAATCACACTGTGTACATGCTTACATGATAGGGCTTTTCTCCTGTGTGTATCCGGAGGTGACTTTTCAGCGTCTGCAAATGGCGGAAACGAGTACCACAGATCTCGCATGGATATGGCTTCTCTCCGGTATGAATCAGAACATGAGCCCGAAGGTGAGCAACCTGTTCAAAAAGGTCATGTTATTCTTCCAAATGACTTTTGCTATGTCTAAGCAATTGACTGCATCTCAAAAGCACTCACCTGTACAAATCTAGCGCCGCATGTCTCGCACTTGTATGGCTTTTCTCCTGAGTGAATTCGCGTGTGGGTTTTGAGGTTAGCGGGTCTGTTGAACTGGGCCCCGCAGATATTGCATCTATACGGTTTCTCTCCTGCAGCACAAATGAAAGGAGGTTAAGCAAAACATCGAACACTGAAGCCAAAATGACATTTGTAGCAGCGGCTGTTTATTTTTACCGGTGTGAACTGTTTTGTGACTGGCAAGGTTTCCCTTGTAGCGGAATGCTGCTTGGCAACGGTCACATTTGTATGGCTTGTCGCTGTGGACCTGAAGCGTGTGGCGTTTCAAGGCTTCCTCCTCTGCAAACTTGGAGTCGCATTCATTACAGAAGTATGTTCCATTTTCTGTGAGACAGAGAAATGTTTTGGGTTGGTTTTGGAAGATGCAAATAGGTTTAGAAAACTATTTAGAAAAAAGTCTTACCACAACTGGAATCAGAATACTCGGAGTGCATCTCGGACATTTCCTCAGCCAGACGCGAGGTGGATGTGTTGGGACAGACGTCAGAGTGCTGTGGAGACTGGGAGCCACAGGATGAGCATTTTAAATGGTTCATATAGAGAGAAGAGTGGCTGTCGACGTTCCTCTGTGATCCCTCCAGACTTCTGCGGAGGAAAAATGCCACATTTTTAGCTCATTTTGCAGAGGAATTTACTCTAATTTTTATAGGATACTGAATGAATTTCACACATTCCAGCTAAGAGGTAAATCCTCTGTGTGCTTTAAGAGGATTGGAATGGATGAAGGAAATTCAATCTGGCTTTGTGGAGATGGTGGGTGGAACGGTTTCACAAAATACTCACAAACCTGCAGTTTCAAACTTTATTGTATTAGAAACTAAACCTCCCAATTGATTTCTGTGAACCAACTGTAGAATGACAGCTTTTTAGGCTAAGAGATTTAGGAGATAACCTCACCTGTTGATGATGTTGTTGAGACGACTGGCCTGAGGTGCAGGGAAGTCGTCGCCTTGCTCGCCAATCTTTGTTGTCACTTTTGAGTCAGGATGTTCGGAGTCAACATGGTGAAGGAAAGCAGACAATCCCGGCCTCTGCGGGGAGTGCATTCCAGGGTCAGGAGGATTGGTCTCCTCCTCCTTGGAGCTCTGATTGAGCACAATGAACTTGTATTTCTTCCAGTTGCGAGCTTTAGGATCTGGTGTACCTTGAGAAGTTGGAGGTTGCAAGGCCTGCGCGAGAGCAGCATTTTTGCTGCTGCTTGATTCCGTTGGGGAGTTGGGCTGGCAGTCTGATTTGAGGGGGCTCTGGGGGCTGCTCATCAAGGTTTTGCGCCCATTGGAGGATATGCCCATGGAGTAGTGTTGGTGGCTCAAATGTTCCTCCGCCAGGGAACTCTGTTCTTTCCCACTCTCCCTCTGCTGCTCCTGAGCCAGGCTGATAAAGCCGTGCTTTCTGGAGCTCAGCCCGATCGAATGGACTACTCCCTCCAACGTCTCCCGCTTCATATCTTCATCTCTTCCCAGCTCTCTGGAGGAGTATGACCCGGTGTGGCAAACAGCTGAGCTCCCACTGGTAGCACTGCGGGTGAAGTCATTCAGCACTGGGTTGTTACCGTCACCCGGCGAGCAGTGTTTGTGATGAATGATGCCTCCCTTTGAGAAGTCTGAGAAAGTGTTTTTAGTGTCTGTCAGCTTGCAAAGAGGAAAGGGGAAACCTTGCATGGGAAACTGGCCATAAAGGTACGAGTTGTTAGGAGCATTGACCCCGTTAAACATGCAGACACCATAGGGTCTCCCGTCTCTGAAAGTTGCTGATCGTCCAGACACATTATCCATCACCTCATGGGGTCTGTAACTGTGAATGTCTTGAGGTAAAAGCAGGGGGCTGACAAGAAAGTCCTCTCTGGGAAGTTTGATGGAGGAATCACTGCAGGAAAATATGCAAATTAAAGAACCGTTTTTCTTTCGCATTTAAGTATGGCACTTTATCTCTGCTTAACTTGCTGTATTTTGAAGGGTGTAATTTATTAACAAATCAAAATATACCTGGACTTTATGAATCTGTGGCAGGTGTCAACAACGTGGTCCATCTGCAAGTAGATGGCTGTGTTCATGATGGCCATGATGAGGCTCTCCTTCAGAGCGAGACGTGAAGTGTACATGAACTCCAGAAGGATTGCGAAACCCTCTGGGTCAACCTTCGGGTCCAGACTGATGGCGTTCAGGTTACATTTGTGTGAATCGGTGAAGATAGAGTAGAAGAGCCCACTGTGGAGAAATTATGATTTTAGTCAACTTTTCATGTTGCACTTTAACACATTTCCACCACAGAAAAGTATACAACAACAACAAACAAGCAGCCTTCAATTGTACCTGCAAGCCATAAGGACTGTTTTGTGTGCTCGAAACTGTTGTCTGTTGACCAGAATCGTGACATCTGTGAGGATATCTCTGCTACGCAGTCGGTTCAGGTTGAGCAGAACATCACTTGCATGACGCGTGAATTGGATGCAGCTGTCGGCTGCACAAGCCATTTTTTCTAGATCTGTTAGGAAACAATGAGAACTGTGAATGATGCAATCGACACACTTAACAACATGCAGTAAAAGAAAAGTTGGGTAATAAAGCTTACATTAGTGTTTAAAAACTTAAGTCGATGCTTTTCCCCCTTTTTTGTGAGGTCAAAACATCTATTAAAATAGTTTTATTCCTGTTATGCATCAAAAATTGTCATTGCGTACCTCCTCTGCCTTCTCTTACAAAGGAACACAAAAAAGAGGATACGCTATGGAGAATGACAGCCTCAGTCACCATTCACTTTCATTGCAACTTATTTATTTATACATTTTTGCATATACTGAAAATTAATGGTGACTGAGGCTGTCATTCTCCCTGACACCTCCTTTTGTGTTCTACTGAAGAAAGTCATTCGTATTTTTCACTACAGGGAGGAAAGTAAATCATGACAGACTAATCATTTTTGGGTGAACTATCCCTTTAATCTGAAAAATCAATTATATGTAGTCCTCAAAATACTGGCTTGTTTCTCTGCCCCTTCTCCGATAGGGGGCGACAAATGATGAAAGTTTAGAGAACTGACATCAATCCACGTGCAGCCCTTCTGTCAGGTCTGAGAGTCATTATTCATCCTACATAAAATTGTCTGACAGCATTTATAGGAACTTTCATCAAGTTAATTTGTTAAAAGGCTAGTCACGGAAAAGGCATATTTATCTTAGTATGTCCCAATTTCACATTTGCAGTTTTTGCCTTGCAAAGAAAATTGCTTCTTTCACTGCGATTTTAAAGTCTTTATGTGTTGAGAAAAAAAAAACTCGAATGAGTCATGGGAAAATGTCGTTAGGCTGTTTATTGCGGTTCTGTGGACCGATACGCTTTACTATTGAGGGATGGGTGTAATAACAGACAAAGTGGAAGAGTCAACAAAACACAGCCCAGGAATTATGTTAATACAGCAGAAGACTTTATTTTTGTGATGGATTCATTCTGTGATAGCCTAACATGTGTTTTTCTCTCCACCATCGATATACTCAACCAATCACCTCAGACGGTTCTCCCAGTCACATCTGGCGCCTTGACACAAATATAGTTTCGCTGGACGCCTTTAAATAGTTAGGCGAACATTTCTCAGATGTTGAACATTCAGTATTAGAGATTCTGTTTCCATTTGAGACTACATAACATCAATATCCCGACCGCGAGCTGTCATGATGCCAAAGCAGCTTAATCAGCCCGTGACTCTGGTAATGCTCTTGTGTGAGGAGGCGAAACACCCAGATGACCGAGAGAGGGGATCGGGATTTTAATGAGTGGACAAACAAATTAAAAAAAAAAAAACACGCACGGAAACCACCATAACATTGCAATACGCCAAATCTTTACAATGTTTTTGACAATTTGACCCAAACTCTTATAACAGCTCGTTCATGGTCTCCACAACTACTTTTATTATTTTAGAAATGTAAAGTTTATCTTCCACGAGGTGTCACCCAGAGACCGTTTTGTCATTCAGCGGTACTAAGCGACAAACAACACCTGCGACTCTCATATCAAGTCATATCTGGCAGATTCACCGGCATTTGAGCGCTCTTAAATCACCAAGACGGTAAACAGAACGCCAACTTCTCACGAACACAGAAAAGTGTCAAGAGTAGCCTACACGCGTTCCGCTGTTGAGCTCTAACGTCTCACGTTCTTAGTTTCCGTCTTAAGTGGTAGCCTAAATCTTATTTAACACGTTTATCCTATGTAACTGAACGCCAATAAATGTGCTCACTCCCCGAATAGAGCCCGCTCCACAACACGCAAAGAACAGACAGAGATTTATGAGGCACTCTTCGCTCAATGCCAAACAGCACTTTAAATATAGTCCATATCGGCTTATACATATGCATTGCATTTTAGTATCTATTTGGTGCCTCTCTGACACAGACACACGCATTGAAACGTACTCTAAAACTGAATAGAACACATTGGTGAGAATTGACACACACACACAGAAAAGAAAACATTAAGCTACAGAGAGAAACTCGTGCAGGCTGGTTTTGCTACAAAGTGACAGCTACTGCAGAACGTTACAAAGTTTTCTATTGTACCTCTACTGCCTAAACACGTGAAATGCAACAATGTAAAACTCCCTGGAACCTTTATAAACTTTATCGACAACGCACTTGACATAAACATTACATGCATTTTTAAAGATGGCATCGAGTCTCTGCGCTTCGGGGAAAAAAAGCAAATTGCAAATGCGCTCAACAGCCAAATCAGAAAGGGTTATTAGGATGTGATTTACACCAACACAAACAAGCTGCAAACACAAAGTACACGCTTTTGGCACAAGACAACAAAATCAAAACGGCACGAGAAAGAGCGAGCGAGAGTACAAACTCCGGGTTCTGAACTACTTTAAAAACGTGCGCTGCATAAAATAAAGCAGTGAAATTAATTTCTTCGCTCACGCTTCTGTTTTTATATTTAACCACGCAGAGCACTAACCCTGGTTTATATTCGTACCAACCAAGTGCTATTTAATCAACTCTAGAGCTTGTCTAGTTTGGCTGCTTTGGTACCGCGTCTGAATTTCCACCCCTCTTCTGCACGCACTATTTACGACCCCACGATCCCGCAGTGAGGACTGACAGTGCAATGTAGTTCATGCAGGACAAGCCGAACTGTCAAAACTATTTTTACCAGTCAGACCCACTGCATTAACAATCTGCTCTGAAAACTCCACAAAAACACCTTAAAATCAGCCGAAATAACATTTTACCCTAAAATCCAATAAAACAGCCTAATGAACATGTGTGACTAATGGCAACAGCGCGCCAGAGGAAAAGAATGTAAAAAAATCACCTGGTAGTGCTTTCCTAGAAACTTCTTGCATCACCACTTCTAAGAACCCCAGTTCTAAGAATCAGAAGAGCTCAATTCTCGGAATTTGAGCTGGCGACCATACCATTTTTAGAGGGCAGGGGAGTGTCGTGTTTTGCTTTAAGTTTGCATTTCTGCGGTTATTGCTAAAAATGTGATTTCACATCACTGCACTTTAATAATAAAATATGATGTTTTTGTAAACGACGTTTAAAATGTAAACGAAATCATTATATCGCCGTAAAGATTGAGAAAAATAGTGGCACTCGTTGTTTAATTCCTCCTCTCCAATGGATGAGTCCAGACAGAGACGGTCACGTGGGGAGAGAAAGTGGCTTACGTACGTTGTCTTTTTAGCCCAGCCTCAAAATACTCAGAACTAATTTGCTATTCCATGACATAAGCAAAGTGTCCATTCGTTGCTTTTCACTGTATTAAACCCACGACCATAACCCAGTCTTTACAGAACATATCTGGAGCGCTTATTCACACGGACACGTTTTGTTTATTTATTGTGTTATTTTTGATACCTTTTTCCTATTATGTTGCCTCTTCAAATCTGTGGACCAGCCGGCCAGTGGGCACAAGGGTTTGTCTGATTGGGATTACATACATGAACATTGAGACATTGTGCTTGCATACCGGCTCTCTCGCATCTGGAATGTCGTTAATTTAATTTTAGACGATTGTAACTTTGATTCAAACTGCTTTGTTCTCGTCGTGGTTTGTCTGTAATGTCCATATACCGGTAGGCTATGATGACGAACTGCCCTCGAATGGTTTAGGTAACTGTGTTCGGGAGGAACGTTGATTAATATTTATTTGACGTGTTAAAAACGCTTCGTTTCGGAATTGTGCGGGCTAATTGTCAAGTGACGCGCGAGCGCTTGCCTCTTAATAAATGCAGTGACAGAGGCAACAACTGACTGACCAATTCATCTTCTTATGCGTACAACTCCGCATTTACTAAACAACATTTGTGAAGCCGCTCGATCTGTATAAACTGATTTTACATTCCGTGAAGTGTCACATATCAATCACGGTGAAACTCGATGTCAGCGGCATACTAATAACAGCAGTTCGTACAAACACTTGTTGTTTAGGCCCACGGATATTCAATATATATTTATATGCGAGTTCACTGCGTTAAACTGTTTGCTTATGAATGGTCTTTGATAGTTAGTTTTTATAATCTACTCTTCTTGAAGCGTCGAAACTTTTATAAACTGAAATTAAGCTGCAAAAACCGACATATAGTAAGCATCTGTTCGTTAACCCCAGGCCTCCGTTTATTAGCCTGTAGGGCACACGTGTTAATCTCCAGTAGTTTTAATGCCTTTTTTTCTGACGTACCGCAAAATATTGGAGAATAAAAAGAGTATCTGATATTCTTCTATCTTTACTCTCCTCAAAGTTTGACTCCTCATTCTTCTGAAGTTAGCTGAAATCGATGCAGATGTGGACATGTTTTATCCTGTCAAAGTGGCCATGTGGTGATTTTGAAAAGCATCTGTCAGAAAGCATAAGGAAGAGGAGATGACACGTCTGTTTGCTGCTTTGAGCATATTCTCTTCCTCTTTCAAGTTAACATTTTTTCGCATCTGTAAAGTACTGAGCGCGAACAGTTAGTGCTGGTCCAAAACCATAAACTGTAAATAAGGTCCAAACGCACGTCAGGCGCCGTGTTTTCCAGAATACACTCGCAAACTTTGAAATATCTTTAAAAGTCTAGCAAGCTCCCTGAGTTTTCTCATTCGGCTACAACAGTAGTTACTGCGGTATCCCTTGAGACACATGAACTCATAAGAATAACTGATAAAGAGGCAGAAAAGAAAGTATGATTTAGATGAGATGACCCATCAAATAAACAGCGGTCAAACTGAAGACCCTAATTTACCTCAGATATTCAGAAATCAGCTAACGCTGGTTTAGCAAACACTATCCTCGATGTTTGTGTCAGAGATAAAACGTTCTGTTTTTAGCACATATATTAGCCTATATTTTAATAGATATCGTCTCTGATGCATGTTCTGGTTTCCAGGAGATTAATTTTTGTAAGGTAAAGTGCTGAGTAACGAACAACATGAATTTAATATGTGAGCATTCCCTTGGGCATTCTATAATCTCTCTTTGTTTCTTGTCACTGAAATTAATTATTATTGTGTAATATAGGCTATGCAATCTGAACTCTGGAATGCAAGGAACTTTTCCGCTGGGTCGTAAATATTTGGTCTGCTAGTTGTTTTGGAGTCTCGTTTGCTCTTGACGTTTTTGTATTTAAGGCCTGTTTAGTTTGTAGATTTTGATATGATGTCCTTGCATGCTTTTTTGTTCTGAAGATTGGCTGTAAAATTTGTAATGTGGAAAACTTTCAAAATGAACAGCATAGTGAGTGCTTTATATTATTAAACCCATTTTGCACATTTTTTGTACAATGTGTTTATAACCACATGGAATATGTTTGTCGTTTAGTACTGTGTATTGTAAATGTGTGTAGATGCATATTGGCGGATAATAAATAAAATAGTTTTTACTACATTTTGATGTCAAGTGTTTAATTTGCTTACTTTGAAGCTAAGCTTTTGTGGCGTGTGCATGTGAATCAGAAATATGAACTGAATATTTATATTAGAGGTAGTAAGAACTCCATTAATGGTGTTGTAATCACACTAGTTGTCATATTTCCTTCTGTGAGGCTAACTGTAAACTCTGACCTACATATACAACCTTTTACATAACTATCACCTGTAGTTTTGAGCTTAAGCTGAATGGAAAGTCATCAGGAACTTTGTCTTTTTTCATATTATCATGGTAGTTTTGTTTTGAGGGAAATAATAAGAAGAAATGGAACAAGTATTGGACAAAAACGTGTTTGTATTAAAGATGGTGGGTAGTGTAAATTAATCTGTATTACAAAAAATGTTTACCAGGTCTGTTAAATCTTGATTGGTTTATTCACTTTGGATTTGACATGTGGACTGCTGAGTGACTGACTTTCTGACATGCTCACCTGAGTAACTGCGTTTGTGGCTCCAGCTGTGGGGAGCAGGTCCGTCCTCCCTTGTGCCGTTTATACCCTGACACAGTAGCAGCATCTGTTGGGCTGTGGCAAAAAAAAAAAAAGGATTTCAATGTATGTTTTACATCTAACAGATCAGATTTTATTTTTTTTTGTCTGGATTTTTTTTGCCACCATAATATTTTGCTGATTTTTCCAAAATAAACGACAGATATGAGCATGATGATTCTGATATTGCGAAGGCTATGTAATGTCATGTTTTAAAACGTAATAGAGAGCAATTTATATTTTTATTCAATATAATTTTATTGATAGACAGTTTTTAGTCTGACCTCATTTTTGTGATTGTTGTTTACCTGTTTCGTAGGCTCACATTTATGTGTGCTTTTTTTTCTTAACAAAAAACGGCTGCTGCTTATAAATTTACTTGAGATGGTAGAACGTAAAGATTAAATTTAAATATATATCTAATTTCTTTTGTTCTTTTCAACTTTTGTTCTGATAAACATCATAATGTAAATAACCTGACAAAAAGAAGGTTGCACTTCTTTCTCGATCGAGTTTATCTCTGATCTCTGTCTCATTCTTGTTTTTTGGTTTCATTTGTATCTTGATTTTTGCTTTGTATATAGTACTAATACAGACACGAACTATTCACACACATTGAGTGATTATTATTATTTTTTGTTGTAGATCTGCTGTATGGCAACAGTGTCATCATTGCACCGTTTAGTTATATGAAATGGTGGAACATCAACAAAGGGGGGAAAATCAAAAACACTGCTGAACTTTCGTGACACTGTAGTGTGACTCAAAGGAAAAAAAGATCTCACAAAGCACTGAGATAGAGATCAAATCAGGCAAGTGAAAAAGTGACAGAACCTGACATACAGCTTTTCTTTGTTTCAAAACAAGGACTATCAGAAAGCTTTGGCTTCACATTATTCGTGAATCACACAAAGCACATACTATAATATGATATGACAGACTAATATTCTGTCACACTTTATAGTAGGTGTTCTTAACTACTATGTAAATACCGACACAATGATAATAAAAAAAAGATTGTACTTATGCAAAACATGTTGCTATTGCGATGGGATACTGTGAAGGTTATGAACAGGCTTAGTGTGTAGGTTTAAGCGTTAGTTAACTAAAGTTAATTAATGACACCTGCTAATTAGGTGTTTATATTTTTAAATATAAGTACAATATCAATACACACATAAGTATCATTCCGTCAAATGAATAATTTATTCATTAGTACATTGTTGAGAACAATTCAAATAGAGTAAAATAAAATTCTATTCAGATGCAGATTTAATGACGGTAATTCTTGAACTTTCTTTTCATCCACGAAGCTTCCAGTCATACATGGCACATGATCAGCCCTGCATTTTTATCATAGTTATTCGTTAAGTCACCTGTTTTTCCAAATGTTGCTCAACCCCCCCCCCCCCAAAAAAAAGTTTAAGTTCATACACAGAATTAAAGTGCTTTTACAATATGAAGTTCACTAAATGTTACTTTTACTAACACTTCTAGTTCTAAGGCATCTCATCGTCAATCTCTTCTAAAATGTTTCCTTCATAATTACTCTGAAAGAAATGTGCGCTATTGTAGAAGTGCAGAAGACAGGAAGACATGTTCCAAAAATAGTTTGCCTGTGCTCTACCTTGGCTAGTTGTAGCCCGAGTTGTGTGGGCTGATTTTTTTTAGCGCAGAGGTGGAACAGACATACGAGCTGGAACGCCTCTACTGTTTTTTTTTTTTCCTGTGAAGATCCTTCATATAGGCAGTCATAATACAAGCGACAGCTTGAATATTTTTGACCTTCTCGTGACAGCCCACAATGTAAAAAATTAATTTCGACAACAACCCACATGAAATGCGTTTAGTGTTGTGAGAGGCAGAAGTCATTTACTTTCCTCACTTTAACACTGATTGACCTAGTTTATTATTTTGGCCTGAGGAGAGAATTGAATCAACGTAATAAATTGATTTCTCTGACCCACTAATACCAGCTTTGATTCCAGCGTGTTCGTTTAGAACATCTAATTGTTGTAATAGATAATAGCTGGAACAGGATGATTCAAGACAATCTCGTCTTGATGGTTTCTTTTTTTTGACCTAAAGCTGTTCTCACAATAGAGCAGATTTAGCAAAGATTCAGGCTGATGTCAAGCACTTAAGCACTGTGCGGAATATCAGAGGGTCTGTGTGTGGTTAAAATACATATTTTTAATATTTAATGTAGTGTACTTGTGTTAGTTTTGTAAATAAAAACTTATATACCAGTTTGTACTGACCTAAAAATTTCATAATGCTTTACGATGAAGTCAGAGTCAGCATATTCACCTTGAATATGCTATTAGGCTATTTATTTATTGAAAGTTGCCTTTTAAATGGAATGCCTTATTAATTATTATTAAATTTAGGTCACAGCCAGTTACATTTTAAAGCCTGAAGTTTGCATTCTTGTAAAATGTTCAATTCTATAAAATATTCACAGATTTTTTGTTTTGTTTTGTTTTGTTTATGAGGGTCTGAAAGATTTTTATTAACACTTTTTTTTTTGATCAAACCAAAGTGACATTTTTATCACTATAATTAATTTAGTACAAATATTATTAACAGAGCAAACACTGTAGAGTAAGGTCAGATTAGTTAACTTTAATGAATACATGAACTAATGCTGAATTAATTTGTTTCAGAATATATGAATCTTAATCTGTTAATATAAAATACAGCAGTTCATTTGATCAAGAACATTACGTAAAATGAACAAATGCAACGTTTTAGTAATGTATTAATGTTGAAATGAACTCGAACTAAGATTTAAAATATGCTTTAGAAGTGTTTGGTATATTTCATGTTAACTAATAATGTTAAATTATCCATTAATTAACAGCTTTTCAAGAATTATTTGATCTTAATTATGCTATAAAGAGTGTTTTTTTAAATATGCACTGCATTTTTATGATTGTTATATGAATAAAATACCTTTTTAATGTATTCATGAATAAATTCATACATCAACAACAGCACACACACAGACGTGTTTTATTGAATAGTGGTAAGGGAAAAAAGGCTCAGGTGTATTTAAAGGATATTAACACACAACACATTTACATTGAATGATTAATAAATCAAAAAAAATAATGATTAATATTATATTAATAAATAAAAAAAATAACACAAAGATTTCAAATTTACTTTCGACGTATCCTCTTCATGTTAACTAATATTAGCAAATCCTTTCAAGAATTCCTTCTCTTCATATGATATGAATATGTTATTACGACTTTTAAATTATGCACCCCATTTTTGTAATTTTTTAACAAAATACATTTTTAATGGTAAAAATGAATAAATTCATGGATTAAAAAAAGAAAAAGTTTTTGAAGTCATATTGATGAAAGAAAAAGATTCACCCTGAACCGAGGAAGGTGTTTTGAGCATTTCTGCCAAATGATATCAGTAATTATTCACAGCATCATTTATTGTTGAAACTACTGTTCAACCTTCACAAAAGCACTCCCTTCGTGATTAAACCCCGTTTCCTTAATGCGATCACATTGATATCCACCCATCTGGATCCGGCGCCCCACTAAAATCACCCCAGGTGTTCGCAAACCAACAGGGGAAAGTCTCTTAAATAGTTAAGACCCTCCTTCACAACAACCACCGATTCAGCACTGCCAAACAAAGAGCATGTTGAGCTTCAAAACAAAGAGCAGCGTCAACTTTATTTCAATCCACTGGAGGGTTGTTTAAGGCCCTCCGATGTGGTTTTGCATAATACACGGCCGTAAAAGCATCCAGGAGTTTGTAGAGAAATGTGTAATTTGCCACGGCCCCCTGCAGTGCCCAACCACATGCGCAAGAGATAATTACTGCAAAACCTTGGCAAACTTTTAGCCAACGAATTCCACACGAAAATAAATGACCCACTTAGAAAAGCTGGATGAGGAAGGGGAGCCTTGATCAATACTCGCTGTGTTCAACCCAACGCTTAGCAGATACCGAGCAGCATGTGCAAATGACACATCGTCACCAGGCCACTTTCCCAGTGATTTGTTGTTTGGGTTGGAAAGGGAAACGAGCTGATGACAAGAGATTAGCACTTTTATTCGGGTTTGTTTGAACAGGAATCAGCAGCACTGGCCGTCTGTTCTGCTTTAACTTTTACTTACAAGTTCTGAAACAACTGTCTGACGGTGCTGAATAGGCACCACGCGCTGCCCATTAACATTAGCCTGAGTGCCGGAAACTGCCCCACAGTCTTTTCTACACGAACGGCAAATTTTTACCCCCATCTGATAGCAAGGTTTTTTTGTTTTCTAATTTTTTTCTCTTTTTTTTGCCAGCTTCAGCCTTCATTGTCAGCGAAGTCTTGAGCCAAGCGTGTTCATCAGAGGAATGATGCAATGGAGCTGTAACTCGGTGCGGATCCGCTGTTAGCAAGTGCACTGAGGTCCTCTTAGTTCTTTAATATAAAAAGACTGCTTTCGGGTTGTGAATAAAAATTCTAAAGGAAGCCTTTTCTTTTCTAAATTTCCACAGAGAATTGAAGACGTGTCACAAGGATAACCACTTTTAAGATCAGCAATTTAATGCTTAGTTTAGACTGGTTTCACACTTTACTTTTTAACATGCTACTTTCTGTGCGTGTATATATAGTTTCGCTGGCACGTCTTGCTCTATAATACCACATCAAAACAGATAAAACGTGACCTTCCAGTGTCAGGGAGACCGTTGCATCATGATATGCTGAAATATGAGTAAAATTGTGAGTTTAGACTCGTGGCATTGATGTAAAGTGTGATTAGTATATACCATTTCTGCATTTGAATCATCCGGCGCACTGTGCGCATTGGTGCATGGAATTGCTTTGTTGGTAGAATTGAAATTATAAGTTTGCTAGTAATTTGGATTTATTTTTAATAGAGATAACATAATCCACATTATAGGGAATTTTAGAATCTCATCTGAAAACTAAACCCTTAATCGACCTTTTATGTACTGAAAGAAGATTGCCAGATTCCTGTTCGAGATGAAAGAATGCCTGACGTCTTGGTACTGTTATCATTCACTTTTGTATCTGTTTGACTACATGCTGTAGTTCACCAAGACCCACGAACCGCACTCATCTCCATAAGCTTTGAATATGGCCTATTTACAGTTGTACAGATGCATCACTCCAGAAAATGCAATCACCAAGATGCACAAATATTTCTCAGGTGAACTTGTACTGATTGATTAACATTATGTTGATAGGCATTTTAAAGGAAAGTTTATGTTAGGATGGTATTTTATAATTAACATTTCCTACATCATTAATGAAAATGGATTTACGAGCAGACAACCTTGTGATTTTGTCGTCCGTTGATGAGCCACAAAATAACCAAAAATTCTTAATAGTGTATGTTGGGTAACTGTTGGGTCATGTGTTATCTGGGGTTAATATCAAATGTTTAAAGTCAAATGTTTTTTTTTTTTTTTTTTTTTTTTTTTGATAGCTGTCCCACAATGTCGTGGTAAACAGCTTCGCGCACAGAAAACATTCTCAACCACCCTACATTTATGAATTTTGGCAGACTGATTTATGTGAAGAAATGTACACTGCATTGAAGGCATGCTATTAGATCAACCAACATAATTCTGCTGGGATCTTAGCTATGCTAGTGTCATGCTCTACTGCTTAAGCTTCATATAAGTGCACAAAACGTACAATTGACAATAAAATTAAAATGATTAAATTAGATTTGTAGTTAAAATATTATATGATGTTTAAGTTTAAAAATGATTAAGTATGCTTTCATGTTTTATTTTGTTGTAATGTTTGAATGTTTGCTTTTTTTATTGCCAGTATGTAAGCAGCTTATAACAAACTCTAAGAATGAAACCTTCCTGCATGAAAGCCTGTAAAGGATGTGACGTTGAAGGCTCTCTAACACCGAGCGATTAAACGCTGGGAGGACTTGATGATGCTCTTGAGTCAAACCAATAGAGCCACTGTTCACACCATGTGCAATCTATTGTGTTATGAAAATGCAGGGATTTTTTTTTTCAATAACTAGTTTCTATTTTCCGCTGTATAGGTTTTGTTATGGTTATGCCTGATAAACCTCCAGCATCTTCGACCCACAAAAACACAGCATTTTGAAAGCTGAAGACTCAAAGTTTGGTGCTATGTTTCAGTATAGATGTACTGAAACACAAACATTTGAATAACGAAGATGCAGTTAAGCATAATCGCGATCTGACTGGTCTTCTGGAATTTTGTGTTTTGTTATTCATCAATTCCTTCTCATATGACAATCACACATCTGGTAGAATGCAAGTATAGATGCCAGCAAAATATGCCAACCCAGGCTGAAAACATAGCCCTACGTTATATACATTTCTGGAGAGCGCCAATTACGTCCCACAAGGTACGTTTTTTTTTGTTGTTGTTTTGTTTGTTTTTGTTTTCGCGAATCAGGTGACATTATAACCCCGTGTCCTAACAACATGACGAGATACGCAGTGATAAGCAGTTTGGCTGTTTGCACCAGACGAAACACAACATAAATTTAGATACAGCCATTTAGAAGCACAGAATATGTACTTAAGGTCTAATTGATACATATTAAACCTCTTTCGCATTATTTAATGTACATGTTGAATGACTGATACATGTTGTTTTGAGTCTAAAGTTCTAAATAAATTCTAATTTAAACTTCAAGATCTGAGTTGAACTATCTGCTGCTTCTTTCAGTTGTATGGCAATAAATGTCACGTAAAATGGCATTCAAACTTACATTAATTAACACTGAATAAAGCACAAGGTGTACTTGAGGGGATAATTGTCAAAGTTTTCTGTTGTTTAGCTGCAAGTAATAGAAGCCATTTCTAAAACATAAATTTGAGGTGTTGGTTTGAACAAAAACTCATTTTAATATGGAAAATATTCCTTCTATTGCATGTCGTTGTTTTTATTTATAACACGGTTTAATTTAGCCTTTAGGCTTAATCGCCAGATATTCGTCAATCATCAATCTGGCAACCTGCGCTTCCATTTGTTTTGATCCAGGAATGCAATACCTAATTCAACCATTGGGTGTCAAACTTACATACTGTACCTTTAAAAAGCACTAACTGACCAGTGCCCCCACCCACTTCTCTAAACCCAACCGACAGTGTTCTGAAAAGCAAACCAAAAAAAAAAGCCCCCTGATTTTTACCACGTTTTCATATTTTACCACATTCTCACCCTGTTATTTACTTGTTTTTTTATTTTTTGGCTTTTGTTTTACCCACTTTCTGGAACCACTCTTTGGCAAACTCAAACCCTGTGGTCGTGGTCATCTCCTCTCTGTATCAAGTCCGCCGATGTACGATGTGAGCCACTGGACACACTGGTCATAGTGGGAAGCAGTCCATATGGAGTTAAGCGGTCAACTGCTAGCATGAAAAGGAGCGGCACCATACCGCCCATTACCATTCGTTTTAAAGACGAATTGCAGCCATGCGTACTTCTGGTCACATAATTCTTATAAAGGGCTACGTTTAGAATAAGCCTATGTTGCAACCTGCACATGCCACAGTGAGCATGAATGGTCACGTTTTATGCTGTAAAGTGTGGATTTAAATATTATTTACTTATTTATTTTTTTTACAGTAAATCTAAATGAGAATTTTCATTCTCATAAAAAAAAAATATATATATATATATATATATATATATATATATATATATATATATATATATATATATATATATATATATATATATATATATATATATATATATATGTTGTGTGCATGCTATGTTATGTAAAAAGGAATGTTTCAAGGGATGACAAAGAAAATGGAACTTCATTCATTCATTCATTTACCGTAAGTCATCAGAAAAAAAGAGAAGATCAGAATGTGTTGTAGTGGGCAGGCTCCCAAAGAAATGTGCAGCTCCACCTAGCATGTAGAAAGGAATTTACTGTTGGTGGATGATCGTTTTGTGTTCAATGTGAAAGCACTGTTTGTGGGCAATTTTCCTCATTTTATTGTTGCGCTCCATGTGGAGATCTTTACAAGAGCCTCCCATCATTTCTATGGCACGTGAAAGGAACATAGATAATGCAGAAAGAGTTAACCTCTATGGTTATGTTAATGTGTCACCCAAAGAAATATTTATTCAGTTGTAGCCTTACAAAGCCCAATCGGTATAGACTATACCCCTGCTGTTACAGATTCAACTCTAATTAAACACACCTAATCCAGTTGATCAAGTTTTTCTGGTTTATTTGAAGATATGTGTGTCAAAGCAGGTTTGGAACTACCTAGCTTCTGGAACACCGCACCCCTTCAGACTTGACATTGACACCACTGCTCTATAGCTTCAAGTACAATTAAACTAACACAGCAGTGTGATTTTAATGACCTTATCTGGCAAAAGGATGTTGGTAAATTACAGAGCGTGTGGAAACATATCACTTTCTCCAGTGTTTATTTTGTTATTGAGTGGAAAGTACACATTTATTAATTGATCTAAACGTTGCTTGGGGCTCTGCATCGTGTTCAGGCCTTTGCACGTCAACTGTGCACCGGGGGCAGTTCTACTAACTTTTTAGGAGAACTCTATCCTCACTGTTTGTCATAACTGTATTCAAATCTAATTTAAACAACTGGGAAATGTTAATAAGACAAATCTTTAAACATGGGACAAAACAAATAAAGTGTTCAGCTAGAAGCTAACAGCTTTACGTGACTCAAAAGGTCACATTTAATTGAATCAAATATGGCATAAAAACCCCCTTAAATGTACGTGAAGTTTAGATGGCTTAAATTTTGGGATGGACAAAACAGCAATTGTAAGATGACATTATTATTACAACTAAACTTCAAAGTGCTATGATTATTCTGAATTTTTGGCTCAACAAGAAACTAATGCATCTTCCAAAAATAAAACAAAACATAACACTTTAGCCTAGTGGCCACTGTTCCGACATATAGCACAATAGTGCTGTTTGATACGTGGACCTTTCCTGATCCCACCCCCTTCTTTCTCTCCACCTTCGCTTCCTGTCATCATCACTGTCCAGTCAAAATAAAGTCAAAATTATTTTTATTAAATCATTAATGAGATTGTAAGTTAGATTTATACAAAGTTAGCATTACCTCAACTATAAAAGATCTGGGTGTCATATTAGACAGTAATTTAACTTTTGAAAATCATATATCCCATGTCACAAAAACTGCCTTCTTTCATCTGAAAAATATTGCTAAGTTACGAAGTATGCTATCCATATCAGATGCAGAAAAGCTAGTCCATGCTTTTATGACTTCTAGGATGGATTACCGTAATGCTCTGTTTGCTGGCTGCCCAGCATCCTCTATTAACAAACTTCAGCTAGTACAAAATGCAGCTGCCAGAGTTCTTACCAGGTCTAGAAAATATGATCATATCACCCCAATTTTATCCTCCTTACACTGGCTGCCTGTTAAGTTTCGTATTGATTTTAAAATATTAAAGCTATAATAAAGCTTTAAATAATCTAGCTCCTGTTTATCTAACCAACCTTTTGTCTCGTTACAATCCAACCTGCTCTTTAAGATCTCAAAACTCAGGGCTTCTCGTAGTACCTCGAACAGCAAAGTCAAGTAAAGGGGGTCGAGCCTTCTCATTTATGGCTCCTAAACTCTGGAATAGCCTTCCTGATAATTTCCGAGGCTCAGACACACTTTCGCAGTTCAACACTTGATTAAAGACCTATCTTTTTTAGTAAAGCATACACTCATTACTTAGCACTATGATAAATGAATGTGCCCCACGCAGGTTTTTGCATCTTGTTTATACACACTATGAACAGCAGCTACACTTATTATTCTCTTTATTCTCTATTTCCACCTGGGGATACTCATCCCGAGGCCCTCAGAGACTATGCAGCGCAACTGATTCGATCCAAGACCAGCAATGAGATGATCCCAAGGTTTCCATAATCCTGGACCAGGCCGTTTCCTGAGCAGCTGCTGTGGCGGTCATGGAGGAGTGGAGAGCATGAGACTCCTGTGACACTCGCTGACGTCCAGCTTCTTCAGTGCCTAGACTGCAGCTCTGCACAAGACGTTTTGCCAGCAGAGAAATGGTCGTGCCCAACTGAGCCTAATTTCTCTCTAGGTTTTTTAATTCTTCACTTTCGCCAATTGGTGAAGTTTTTTACTCGCTGCTGTCGCCACTGGCTTGCATGGTTCGGGATCTGTAAAGCTGCGCATCAATGGATTTGCTCTTCAGTGTTTAGATTCTCAGTATGCACTCAGTATGCACTGATTATTAAACCACATTAAACCAAGCTAAACTGGACTGAACTTAAACATTGAAAACTGGACTGGCACTGTTTCAATTTACTATGATCTTCTTTGTTAAGCTGCTTTGACACAATCTACATTGTAAAAGCACTATTCAAATAAAGGTGAATTGAATTGAATTTATGCTTGAGATGCTTCGATCGATCGGCCAGAGATGGGTATCGGCCGATAATCACATTTTACGACTCGATCGGTACTCGTTGATCTGAGTAGTGCATTTGTGCTTGTAGTTAACTTAATGGCCACTGGTGTCACTAATAACAAGGGTTTTAGAATTATGCATGTAGCCCCATAATCATTTAAAGGTATTCACCTGATTTTATTTATTACATTTTTGTTTTTATAGTTTGATCTGTGATGAATTGTTAAATCCAGTTCTGGTTGATTCTCGTGATAAAAATCGACCCCAGGTGAGTTTTCTTTTGTGTTTGGTGCATTTTCATTGTCGTTCAGTCTGATATTATGATGGTTGAGATCTAACAGTGTGACATGGGAGCCATTAGACCTGTCCTTCACAACATGCAGTGATCTCGGATCACTTCATCCAGACATTTTAATCTGATTTGCGAACTTGAAGAACCAAATTAGCCAGAGATCAGTTATCAAGATTAAAAGAGCCACAATCTGTTAAAACATCTTAGATCATTTAAGCCTGGTACGAAGAACGGATCCCCGTATTCACCTGATTTTCTTTCTTTCTTTTTTGTTTTCATAGTTTGATCTGTGGTGAACTGTGTTAAAATCGAATTTGGTTCTGGTTGATGCTCATGATAAAAAAGTTCCCAGAATTCAAACATGATTAAAACTGAGAGCTATAGCATCATGTAATTAAAGTAAACACAAAACTCTTCATCAGCTTCGGTTTAGATGGTCCGATTTTGTTTGTTTTACTGGTTATCACGAAGAACCTCACATCCTCACATGATGAATGTTTGGAGGCTGCAGACTGAAAACAGAGCCGTCTGCATGAGCAAAGCTATGTATTTAACACCTACAGTGTTTCATACTCAACTCCTCAACTGCGGTGAGAAAACCAGCCTCTCTGTGGTCTGATCTGATGTTTCGACTTTCTTACATCCCACGTCAAATTTACCATTCACATTCTCGTAGTTTATGAGAAGTTGTCATGTCAAACTCATAGACATTTATTATGTATATTAGCTATATTGGGTGAGTTAGTTTGTTGACATATATTTTGACAGGTGAGATTTGGAGTGAAGCGTGGGCCATGGAGTCTGGAGGGTTCAGCATGTGAGCTAATCTGCACAGGATGTCACGGTGGGCGGAGTGAGGTGGGGAGGGGTGTGGAGTGGTGGAGGTACTGCCGCTTTGCCTCTCTTAGCAACAGCAGTACAGATGTGTGGGTATGTGCTGTCTGCAAGCAAGGACTGGCATGAGGGTTTGAGGGGGTTGGGTGAAGGCACACAGCTGCCATACTGATGCCATAAGCGTCCTCGACTAACTTGCTAAAGATGTGCATGTCATGTTATATTGTTTTTTCATAATAGTAGACATTTTATGGAACTTGATTTGCTCAATGCAGGAGGTTATCTACAATCATTGCTTATTTAAGTAGATGTTAACTTTATTATTTTATGCTGATGTGTGTTTAATGCATAAAATATTTAATCATCTTGCACCACCACCTCTCAAACAATGTGTGATTGTCTGCAAGGACAATATATTGGTAGGCCCACATGAAATCTGCGTGTGCAGAAATCTGCAGATTTCCACAGATACTTGTGTAAATATGTGTAAATTTATATTTATTTAGTTTTAAAAAAAATTCAGTAATAATATTGACTAAGATGAGTGTTCATATGATTATGTACAATCCAATTTATAAAGTAACATTTTCAGTCTTTTAGTTGATATATGATAGACTTGCTTGTTTACCAAATAAGTGGATCTAGGTGGATTTACATTGTAAACATTAAATAAAAGTTTAAAAAGCTATTATTTTTATTTAATATATTAAGTTTTTAGTTACGATACTCCCAAAATAATTCCACATAAATCTGCAGATTTTTTACAAATTTTTCTGCAGAAATAGCAAAGAATATCCGCAGATTCTGACTGGCCCTAGTCATCAGTTAAAGGTGATTGTTCAGTTAAACTCAAGAGAACTGTTTTTGGATAATCAGTATTTTTTAGACAGAGCAGCAGAAAGATGGAATAAAATTCCAGTGCATATTAGAGAGAGTACCACTTTTAATAATTTAAAACCTTAAAGTTTGGCTTAAAGAAAATCAAATATGCAACAACTGATTTGATTTCATTTTATCGATCGGTGTAATGTGTATATTGTACTACTTTTTTTTTTTTAAATATTGTTAAACTTGTTACAACTTCCTGCCCAGAGACAACAGATGTAAATTAGCTTTATAGCTAACTCTGGCACAACATGTCATGTACATTTGTCCTTGTATAAATAAAATAAGTTATGAATAAATAAGTAATGAATGTTTTGGTGATTTTGCTTAATTCCGTGATGTTAAGTTTCATTTAAATGTTTTAATTTAAATTTGGTTCCTGTTTGGTTATTTTTTCAGGAACCAAATAAGAATGCTCTGGGGGTATTTTCTGTAGGCTCCATTGCATGGAGTTTAAAAAAAAAAAATAGAAATTAAATAAAATATTTAAAAGAATGTTTTGGGAATGATATTCTAAGCTAGAAGGAGCATTATGTTTGCATAAAGAGAACTTTCCAGGCTAACAAACATAGGACATTCTGCGAACCAGGGGAGAACCCAGTTCCCATATAAAGTTTCAAAACAAATAAACAAATATTTTGTTTCTGTTCATTTAAAGGAAACATTTTAATTACCTAATCAAACCAGTTTTTAAGCTAGCTATTCTAATCTGTTCTCTTTAATTTGCTCCTTTATTTGCAAACTGAAAACTGTCAATTAATAAATATTTTTTTATATAACTCCTTGGGTGTCAAGGCTGTGCAATAGCACAATCGCCTTAGAGCAAGAAGGTTACTGGGTCGAGCTCCGGGTGGGTGAGTTGGCATTTCTCTGTGGAGTTTGCTTTTTCTCCCCGTGTACACATGGGTTTCCTCCGGGTGCTCCGGTTTCCCCCACAAGTCCAAAGACATGCGCTATAGGTGAATTGGGTAAGCTAAATTGTCCATAGAGTATGTGTGTGAATGAGAGTGTATGGATGTTTCTCAGTGAAGGGTTGCAGCTGGAAGGGCATCCGGTGTGTAAAACATATGCTGGATAAGTTGGCAGTTCATCCCACTGTGGCAACCCCAGATTAATAAAAGGACTAGGCCGAAAAGAAAAGGAATGAATGAATGTTAGTATATCCACGAAGTTCAAGAGATGATAAAACATCTGATTGAGTGCAATAGCGATAATGATAAATGAAGTCAAATCATTTCTCTTTAAATGTTTCAGTTTATAAATTCAGCACTTATATTTCAATAAGAAGTTGATTGTGACGGTGGGATCTGATTATTCAAACAGCATTTGGCATGTTTTTTTTTTTTTTACACATTTGAAAAACGACTTTTCAAAAGAACAAATTCATCTACGAGAGCAGCTGAAAGCAGCAGCAGTCCTCATGGAAATTAGCACAGTCACTTGGGGAAAGATCTTGGTGACTCAGAGACAGTGGCAGGAAACTGATTGCATCACACCTTGGAGGGCTAATCGAGTTTTCGAGTTTTAGTTTATGAGGTGAGTGTGCCATAGCTCAAGTGGAAATTTTTCACATCACTCTAGAGTGGTTCTTAGCGATCGGTTGGTGATGAATATAACACGGTATAGCACAGGATGTTGGTGAGTTTTTCTGCAAGTGCAGAAAAGGGTGGTCTCTTTACACCATTTACACATTTTCTTCTTAAGGAAAAGGGTTTAGTCACCTGCATCACAACTCGAAATAAAGACATTTTGATCTCAGTAGAAATTTAAAATCTTGCATTTAGTGGCTCTGCTGGTTTTCAAAGTAAGTCCACTTGCAAAAACAACAACAAAAAAAGTCTAGTTTGGTCAGTTCAGAGATATTTGGCAGCCTAAAAGCAAAATGGGGTGAAGGAAGGAGGAGCTGATGAAGAGCCAAAAAGAAAAAAAGGAGGAGAGCACCGAGAGAAAGAATTCAGTGTTTTTGGAATCTTTCTGTTATTTCCCTCAAGTACAGGATGTTTTCTGAGTTCTGCGCCACCTGGTGGATCACAAAAAGAGTGAAAAACAAACAATCCTCTGACATGTCAGATGGAGTAAATTAATCAGTCCGGTTTGTGTTTGTACACTGTGTTCGCTATGTAGTTTAAGACTGATCCGAGTATTTGGAGTGTCCTTAGATCAGGTTTAACCTGTGGAGCTTCCGTTTTGAAGCAGTTACAGTGACTCATACTTTTTCCTCATTTCTCGTCGTCCTTCAGAGAACGCAGATCGGATTGTAAGGCACCAAGCCAAAATGTGAAATTATGACACAATCCCACCCCTTTAGCTCTCTCTACTCTAAACCTATCCTGAACTACTTTTCGAGGCAGCCCATTTGTTGTTGTGATTGTCTTAAAGTGTCAAGGGAGCTGGTTGATCATTATCAGAGAGATGCAGTACTCGGTGTTCTGTCTTCAGCAGTTACATCCGCGCTCAAAACTCCACAAAACGCACATAACCACGATGCGCTTTTAAAAATATATTGTATATTTCCGAAGGCTCACATGTTGTGTGCTATTAAGGTTATGCACTCTCACTCCTCCAGATTTAATTAGGCGCTAATCTCAAAGAGAAGATGTTTCAAATCCATTCATTTGAACGCGTGCTATTTCCTTCTCTCCACACCTTGCTTTAAATTGTGGCGCAAGACTAATTTCTCAAACGGCCTAATCCCTTTATGAATCGCTCTTGCGATATCATGCTCTCTTGTGGAACTGGGAATTGGAGAAATATGTTGGACTACATTTTTATGCCAAAAAGAGCGCTTCTTATCATTGGAGAGACTTAAGTTGCTGCCACTGGGAATAAAACCGCTAGATGGATTTTTTTTTTCTCCGAGTTATTGGAGATCTCAATTATGCGCCATTTAACTATCAGCTTTGCCTGATGTTTCAGCTAAACTAAAAAGAAACACAGATGCGAACTGTTGCTTACAGACTTTGATTTTTCTTCATGGATAAATAATTTTCTATTAATTTCTCATAAGAAATACCTAATTTAATTTTGAAGGCATAAATTAGTGGAACTGACAAATTGTGTTTGCGTGTGTAAATGGAGTTATTATTTTTTTTTAACGATGACTGTTTGTGACTGCTGGGTTATTACTTTTACCTTTTTTATTTTGCCAAATTGTCCTATGATGTGACTGTCTGAAGCATAGTTCAGTAAATTATAGCTTTTTAAATTTTAAAATCATCAATAAATACCTCAGGCATAATTTTACAAGTGGCTATGGGCTCTATGCACAGCTAGAGTTTAAAAGCCAAAGATAAACTTCAGACTATTTTCAATTTCACAAGCTTGTTTTTACAGCATTGATGTTGTAATGTAATTACAATAAATTCAGTTAAACAGACTTAAGTATTCATTTGATTAAGCATAAAACAAGATGAAAGATCGTTGTAACCACTAGCACCGTCAGTAGACACAGGCTAGCACAGAAATTCCATTGAAAATACTGGGGTAAAATAAACTGTCATATTTTAAAGACATGGCAGGGGGAAATGGAATTTAATGCTGTGCTTTTTGTCCAATCTGAGTCCCACTTCATGTCTTATATCTAACAGGCAGTGAAGATCACTGATTTTTAAAGAGATCAGATCGTAAACGTGACAATTTTGTAATGGAAAGACAGTTCCCCAGAAGCCCTTGCACGGATGCGTGGCTGAAAATTAAAAGTCTGCGTGCATTTAGCCCATTTTAGTAATTGACAAAAACATGTTTCATGTTTCAACTAAACATAGAAACTTGATACAATTTGTCACTGAAAACCATGTCCTCTGGTGTGGCTAAAAAAAGCTAAAAACATTTAGTTGAAAGACCCCATTTAAGATTATGTGACTGAAAGCCCCATGTGAAGCCTGCGATGTGCACCTGTTAAGTTTTTATCTCCAATTTGTTTACATATTAAACTTTTTTGGAACCACTAGAAAATTACATTTCTTGTCTTTTGGTGTGACACCCCATGCATTTATTGAAAATGTCCATCAAGTCTGACTAGTCATGCAGAAAAACATGACTAGTCAGACTAGTAATTTTTACTATGTCATGGTCACACCATGAGAGAATTGATAAAGTTTATTAGTTTTGATATTTTTTCTTCGAAATGTACACAAATTTTATTTTTTTTAATGCCTATGAACTTAAATTAATTTTACATTTTTTATTTGTGCTTGTTAATAAGAGGTTAAAAAAAAACAAATATATTTTGGGTGAGATCAACTCCTTAGTTTTCATTGTTTTACAATTACGTGTCACCTTTTATCTTAGTGAGAACCGGACCAGTTGGATACCTGTGTAAAACTGCGTGAGTGAGCTATGTAAAACATCTGCCTGTTCAAATCCCCCGTCACTGTGACTGTGAATCTCTTTATTTTACATCACTGTTTAAGGTAGCCTTTTTTTCCATAGCTTACTACTGGATAGTTTTGCTCAAACATTTCTTAAATCGTAGAAGTCAGGATATCAGGAAATCCAATCTGGCCGAAATGCCTCAGTGGAATATCCATTAGGCCTGTGGAGGGGTGTGGCTCTGTGCTGCCTATTTTTGGCTCTCTCCCCCTATCCATCAGAGGGAGCAAATGGAGTGTAATCCACGATAACATGGATGCAGGGGCTTTTGGCGCGGATGAAAGCAATTCCGCCCAGTCACAGAAATCAGCCCCTCTAAAACCTGATTTTATTTGGATGGCCTCCAACTTTGACCAATTCTAAAAACCCAAGAGGTAGATAAACACGTATTTCCAGAAATTTTTAATAACATATCAATTTACATGGGATTTTGGGGTAGGATTTGGAGAAGTATATTTGTTGGGTGGGTTACAAAATCCCTATGAAAATACATATTTTCACATTTATCCCTAAGTGTGCTCAGTTCAAAATCTGCAGCAGATCATTTTTCGTACGTCAAAGTTTTATGCAAGCTTTAAGACTGCTTGAATTTAAAAACCATCAGTTCAGTGTTGATGCAGATTATTGTTATTATTGTATAAGTATATCATTTTCGTAAGACGAATGATCAGAGTTTAGATGTGAAACAGAGGGCACGCATTCCCTGTTGCCAGGTAACTCACATATCTCTGCTGGAACAAGTTGTAATACCAGCTTTCTGGTAAAACAGCGCTGTAGACTCTTTCATTTTCAGCCTTATGAAGTACCTCTATATCAAACAAGTTGACTGAGAACTTTCAGAACACCTACCTCATTTCTGATCATGTTAGAGAGACTCTCTTAACATTTTGTTTTTGGTTTAGTTTTCTGTGAAGGTGAATTAAAAAGAAGTGCGCAGCAAATTTTTTATTCTGTCTGTGAATATGAACATATTCAGTCATAACTTAGTGAGTTAGGTTAGAATTAATGTATTGCTCTTCCACTCAACTGCAACTCCTGGAGGTCCAGATGGCATCAACATATGTATTTTGCTCTGCCAGCTTTTGCTTTGCGCTTGGAACCAGCCACCCATCAACACTCTTTTGCACTGGATCAGACTCCAGCTCCCTTAAACACTCTGCTTCTGTTTACAGCAAACAGATCAGCCAGAGTCAGCGTCATATCTGTGAAGCTGCGCTTTTGTAGCATATTCACTGTTGTGGTCATTATGGGAAGAGTTGTGTTGGTAGTGATGTGTAGATTCAAAAACAAATCCTATAAAGATTTACATGCATTTTAGTGACTCTTACTGAAGGTTATAGTTATGCCAGTAGGTGGCGACAAGTGAGAGACAAGTGTAGTTGGTTAAACGTAATTTAGGTGGCTTTATGACTGGCACTTTAGGTGTCCACCTGGAATCTTTACATATCAGAGTTTGGTATGGTGGATAAATGTGAATGCTGTTTTTCGATATTGGGTGCAAATCCACAAACGATACATGGATCTACCTCGAAATGATACAGTATGTTTAGTTTCTTATGTGAATGCACACTGTAAAAAATAAAAAGTTGAGTAAACTTAAAATTTTAAAGCAACCAGCTGCAAAGAAATTTTGAGTCTATTAAGCTTCGGAGGTTGAATTTGTGCTAAATTATTATCTTTTTTTTAAAGGCTGGTTTAAGTCAAGTATATTTAACGGAATAATAATTATTAAAGGGACTAAGCTGAAAAGAGGAATGAATGAATGAATGAATGAATGAATGAATGAATGAATTTGGCACAACTTCAACCACTGAAGCTTAATAAACTCAAAATTTCTTTGCAGCTGGTTGCTTTAAAATTTTAGGTTACCTCAACTTTTTCTTTTTGACTAAACGCTCAAATAAAGAAATCAAAATTTAAAGGAACCTCAACTGATTTTTTTACTTTCATTGAACAAACAGTTCCAAAAATGCAGTTAAATAATTTTTATGAGTAAATTCAAATCTGAGCTCAAAAGTGTCCACATAACTCATTTTAAACTGAGTTAACAATTTGTAAGTTGGGTTTTTTTACAGTGCAATAAAGGGTTACAGAAATTGTCAAAACCAGTAAGATTAACTTGTTGATCCCTTAATTTTTACAATGAAATTTTTCAATTAATGATTAAAGTTCTTGGTAAGAACAAGTTAATGATTCATTGCCGCAAAGCTTTTTGAATTGGAAATAATACAAATAATGAGGAAAGGACTGTCTGAAAAGTTCACACGTTGCATTTCAGTGATCCTGCAGTTTGATTGATTAGTGTCTCTCGTAAGAAATATATCGAAGGGACGCATCACAAAACTGCATTTACTTTTTCATCCAATAGGGGGGTGAAACTACTATAGGTTATAGGTTATATATTCCGCCTCAGAGGAATGGACCGCCAACTCATTCACTCATTTTCCTTCCAACTTAGTCCCTTTATTAATCTGGGGTCGCCACAGCGGAATGAACCGCCAACTTATCCAGAATATGTTTTACGCAGTGGATGCCCTTCCAGCTGCAACCCTTCACTGGGAAACATCCATACACACTCATTCACACACATACACTACAGACAATTTAGCTTACCCAATTCACCTATACCACATGTTTTTAGACTTGTGGGGAAAACTGTAGCACCCGGAGGAAACCCATGCCAACATGAGGAGAACATGCAAACTCCACACAGAAATGCTCACTGGCCCTGCCGGGGCTTGAACCAGTGACCTTCTTGCTGTGAGGCAATTGTGCTACCCATAGTATTAATACCCAGTATTAATACTATAGGTTGTTATAAGCTGCTTGCGTTAACAACCTATTTGGTCTTTTTTTTGGAGAAAATTCTTAAAGAATCTCTACTGTTCGATGCACGAGCTGCCATGCCAATGACCAAATAGCACATATTTGAGTGTTTGATTTTATTTTATTTTTTTCATGAAAATGTAGGCTATACCTAATATCAACTTTTATCTTTATTCTCTGCCAGCCTGACTCAAGAGAAATGTGGATAGTTTACCTGCACAAAGAAACAGAAATAAAGGCATGAAGGTAGACCAAGGCTAAAGTGAGTCGGTAGGTATTTTCCAAGTAACCTTGCATTTTATATTACCGGCAAATCATGGTCAGGCCAAGGAGTCACAAAACAGTGGTTATCTAAAACAGAAAACTTAAATCGATGTTGGATTTGTTCTGTTTACAAATATTTCCGTCTCCGCTATTTCCACGTCTGATATCAGAAGCATTTATTTATCTATAGCTGATGATAAGAAGGTTAACTATTCAAATATTAATAATTACTTAATAAGTCCCTGCAGAAATGCATATTAGCAAAATAAGGTTGCTGTAACAAGTTCAAAACACCACACTATTATTCAAAACTGGTGTCAAGTAAAATTCGAGTCGACAATGGAAATGATCAGGACTATAAACAATTATCCCATTACTCTTCACTAATCAACTTATTGTTGATATTTACTTATTATAGATAAGTATTATACAACTTATTATAGATATTTAAATTTTTATACAATGGCGGAAATAAGTATTCAATGCACATGTCTTCTTTTCTGGGCAAAATATTTCTAACGAAGCTGTTGACATGGGATTGAACCAGATTTAGTTAAAAGAGCAAACAATACAGACAAAAAAAAATATCAAAACAAAAAAAAAAATCTGAAGAAAGTGTAATTACAATGGAATGACACAATGAAAATGTACTGAACTACTGAAATGTATTTAATACTTTGCATAAAGGTTTTTTTTTGGTGGTGGCAACTTAAAGAAGCCTCTCTTATGGAGAAAGGAGTGACATGAATTGCTCAGCAGTGAAGCTTTCACAGACTTCAACAGAGGGTAAAAATCTTAATGAATCTGTGGGTCTCGTCTATCAAATCTGATCTTTATTTTGTGTTCTCTAGGCTTGGTTTTCTTTCTCTGAACGTATTTGAGAGTGTCCTTGGCTGTGTTTTGGATCATTGTCTTACTGTAATGGCCTCTCCTGTTTCATCTTCATCATCCTGGTAATGTAGATGTTGGACAGAAGCAGCTAATATTAATTTAAAATGACAAAGGACAGGGTTGCTAAAGAACTACTGAGAGATTTCAGCTGCTGTCTGGGCTTTCACTGCCTTTTTACTCCTTCCTTTCTTCATGTTTTCACTACTTTGTTCTTGTGTCATTTCATTTTATTAACTAAATTTGTAAACTAATTAATATCTTTTTCTTAGCATATATGGCTTTCTTTGGTTGTTACCAACATCTGGTGAACATTTCAAGTGAACAGCACCTTTAGAAACATGCTTTCTGAAAAAAAAAACATATTTCCCCCGCTGTATAGTATATAATTGAAAATATATTTTATATTTATTATTATAAAAGGCACAGTTTCTGCTGTTGATGGGGCAGAGATCAAGGTACAAGGAGGCAATTTTAAATTGAAAGTTTAAATAACATTAATATGTTGCAGAACGAAAGTCTTAAAAGTGTGACAGAATAAAAGTTAAAGCTTTATTTAATTACAGGATCTCATTATGTGGCTGTAATTTAGTTATTATCGAGCTATTCCCTTCTAAATTCATAATTTTATAGTGTAAAAGTATAAGTAATGCTTCTGGAGCACCCCCTTCGGCTAAAGATCTCAGAGGTGTTAAAAGTTCAGTGTATTAGATTGCAATGAGACTCATCCTGATCACCAAAGTTCCTCCTGAAAGTCTTTGTGAATGAGATGGTGCATGTTTCCGATGTGAGCACATGAGTGGAAAATGAGCTTTAACTAAGCTTGTCAACATGGCTATCTCCTCAATAGCTTTTAATCAGCTTCGTGACTGTCTCTCTCCAGAGAATTAGACATGAAGTCTTAGTGCTTGCATACAGGAGTACTGCACATCAGTGCCTGTCTTGCTTATTTAAATTCATTATCTTCATTAGAAATGTATAAATACAAAGGAAACATCACCCGCTTGTGCTTTAATAAAAAACCACATTGTCCTAAGTTGTCTGACGCTAAGCACTTACATAATAACTTATGCATACAGATTCCTGGTATAAATTATGCTTATGAAACACTGTGATGATTATGTTGTTATGCCGCTGTAGTAATGTGTGCACATGCTTGCCATCTCTTTATGATTTATTTGATTAGTTCCGCTAGAACATTCAGCTTCAACATCATTTTACAAATGAACGCAGCTTGTGCTTGTACAGAATATCTGTATTCAGAGCTCAAATATTTGTTCAAACAGCTAAAATAGAATCTTTTTTCCCTCCTCCCACACTTACCTGCGACTTACACTGTCATGTTTCTGGAACTTGAGACATCTCCGCTCTTGATTCATGAGCTGCTATCATACCAAATGGTGTTGTTTTCATTTATTTTTCCAACAGTTAACGCTTTATCTTTTCTCTGTGTGAGTTCATGGACATCCAGATCTAGAGCGTTTTGATTTGTTAAATTATCCCAGTAAGTAATGCTTTGAAATTTGTCTAAGCCCGCTTGTATTAAAGTACATCTGGCGGAAAATATGTAAGGGGAGGGAGCCCCCTTTTAAAAATGATGTCAAATACTTGTGAATTACATCAGAATGAATAAATAAGAAGGTCAAGCTTTTTCTGTTAAGACTGTGCGAGCGTATGCCAAGAAGAGAAAACACTCAATCTAAGATTAAGAGAGAGTGCCGAGTCCAAACAGCTTCGGGCACTTTTTTTTTTCTGTTCTCCGCTTCTCTCTCCTCTCTGGTGTCTGCTCATTTTGCTCAGACATTTTACATTCTTATCATATTAAAAATTCATTTTATCTTCAGTAATGGAACGAGCTGTGGCATTTTCTGCGAATTCCCAGGGCGTTGATTTCAGGTAGTTTCTCTTTAAAGGGATAGTTCACCTAAAAATAAATATGTTCATGGGTAAAAGATGCTATGGTGTCAAGTTAAATTGAAGTTATTCAAATGTGACACTGGACCACAAGACCAGTCATAAGTATAATTCTTCTAATTCTTGTAAAATCTTTGGAGAATCTTGGAGATTGGAGGAACTTTCCATTGATGTGTACTTTGTTAGGATTGAACGATATTAGGCATGGGCCTGTAAGTTTGTGATGGTATAATAACCTTGGATCTCAGTTTCACGGGATCAAGATTTTGTGATTACAGCTCGAAAATAAATTCTTTTTAAATGTCTTAGTAAAAAAAACAACACATTTGTCCCCGTTGAACACAATATACAGTATTTTATTTGATATTTTTTCAATTTACATTTATAATATTTTGGAGCAGTAAATATGTCAGGCTAAATAATTAAAATAAATCATTGACTTCTGCTAGCTTCATTAAAAAAACACAGATTTCTTTACATCACATAAAAAAAATACTTAAAACACCTTACATATACCTTAGGAACGGTAAAACAGAAACATTTTGCGGTTTTAAAACCTTGACTTTTTCAAACCGCGGTAAACCTTGAAACCGGTTATCGTCACAAGCCTCGCTGGCATACAAGTCATTTAAAATCCAGAATCTGAGGGTTCAAAAAATCTAAATGCACTGTAAAACGTGAGTCCCTAAAAAGTGAGTAAACTCATTGCCTTCAAATTACTAAGTAAATGAACAATGTGCATACTTGTGAAAATTAAGTTAGTTAAGTCAACTTAAAAGTTCTAAGTTACAACAGAAATACTTTTTACTTTTTTAGGTAAAATCAACTTGTCATGAGTTTACTCGTTTTTTAAGTAATCATTTTTACAGAGTACTGAGAAAATTACCTTTTAATTGTCTAAATTATTCTTATATAAGTTCTTAGCAATCAAAAATTAAGTTTTGATATATTATTTACAGTAGTACTTTTAAAATGTCTTCATTGAACATGAGCTTTGCTTAATAGTCTAAAAATCTATAATTTTGATCCATACAATGTTTTTTGGTTATTGGAAAAATGCAACACACTCAAAAAACTTGTTCAAACTACCTAATTAAAATTAGCTGAAACAACACAATTCTTGAGATTTCATTGGGACAACTTCATTTTTTATGTTCAATCCACATAAATTTGTTAAAAGTGTTAAATTAACTCAATCGATTTGTGTTGGGACAACATGAATGAATTGTGTGGAACCCTGCGTTTTTACAGTGTATAACTAACTTTTTAAATAACATTGTTTGGTATACGATCCTTTGTTACACTGAATGAGATTTAAGAAGGTGTCTTCTGTACATCCTTGCAAAAATGTATGAGAGACATTATGTTTTACTCCAAAATAGATTGAATATAACATGACATGTTAAGAAAAAAGTTGTTACACTGTTATTTTGATGCTTAATATGTCTCTTTGCTGTTCACACAATCAGAGCCAATGGGGTTCAGAATTGTATTGGACTGCACTGGCTTTCATATTGGCAAATACTGCTACTACAACTAGTTCAGTTGATCAGGAAGAAACCCCAACTGGCAGTCATGACTTTTGAGGCTTTCAAGAGTTACCAAAGTGACCAGATAGTACAGCTGTTATATTACTAACTTTTGACCAGACATCTACCTTTGATAAACTCCAACCAATGAATAATCAATACAAGTGCATTACTAATACACGACCCCCCCACTCAAAAAATGCACTTTCACCTGTAAAAAAGATACTTTTGAACCTTGACCTCTCCTGTGCTTCAGTGTTGGTTCCCTGAGCATGTCAAATAAGGAAATTGCTCTGTTGGCATCTCTTTCGTTTTCTTCCCAATTAATGTGTTTGCTTTTTTTATTATCATTAATCTCCTTTGGACTGCTTTACTGCAACCCCAGCAGAAAAAATGAACTCAGCGCTACTGCTGCTGGAAGTGTGGGGTCATGAAGGAGGCTAAGAAAGAAGGTAGTAAAAGAGAAAACTCTCACCGTGTTTCTGCTGCAGAGAGTGGGGCATTCTGGGAGATGAGGGATTTCTCAGTGGAAGCGGCGAGGAAACCCCAGCTTCACCACGTCTCGGATTCTGGGACACCTTTGGTCAGTCCTAAAGTTGCCAACGGGAGGCAGAAGTCTTTTTTTCTTTTAACAGTCACAGATATGAAATGTCGGTGATGCCTTGGGGCAAGCGGAGGACATCCGGAGTTCAACGAGAGAGAGGAAAGTGGAACAGATTGTGACAGCTCTTCAGTGCAACACGAGAGGGTCGGCGGCAGTGGAGCTTGGGTTGGCAGGAAAGCTGGCACACGGCGGAGGGGCTCAGAGCTGAGAGAGCACGCTGGCAGATGTTGAAGATGTCTGGCTGGATTGGGGAAGGCTTAGTGGGTGCCGATTCCCGTAGTCTCTTCCTTCTTCCGTCTCCAAGGCAGTCGGCGACCCCCAGAATATCCCAGCAAGCTGAAGCTTGAGCTGTCCCTGGTTGGATGCGTTTGCGAGTGAGTGTGTGGAGGAGGATAGGCGTAGCAGAGATCTGAAGCGAGTCGACTGAGCGTGCTCAGCGTTACAGAAGAGGTCCACAGGGCATCAGTGGCACTGTAAGCTGATAGGCCAACTGTGATCTAGCGTACATTGTTTGGTGTGCGCTTACTTGGTCCACTTTCCTTGAATGCTAAAATGATGGGGCGTGCTTCATTTTTTGTGTGTGTGCGTGGAGGGGGAACCCTACAGATTAAGATATCCTCATAATCCCAGTCCTCTTTTGCACTCTCTCTCTCTCCCTCTGAGGTGCAATCTGAAATCTCATTGAGTCACATGAACTCTAAACCTTGCGTTATTCCCATTAATATGGAGCAGCTCTTGGGCTTCAGGCCATCTGCCAGATTACAGTTTTTCATATACAGCTGTGACACATTGTTGTATAAACTGAGGTTTTATACAACAAACATTCAGTGTCCTCTAGCATTAATCTACCTAAGCTCATCTCAATCCACCGAACTGGATATTGCTCTTTATAACTCGTCTAGCAATGGAAGCGGGTATTACATCATTGCAGATGTCACAATTTTTCACCCCTGTTATTCACGACAAGCATCTTGACCACATGGGATTAGCAATTGAATCGAATCTGTACAACACATTAACGGGATCGTTCACTTGAAACTTATTTTTATAACTTTGCGATGGTATAATAACCTTGGATAAAAATATCTTAGGTTCACGGTATCAAGATTTTGTGATTACAGCTCTAAAATAAATTCTTTTTAAATTACTTAGTAAAAAAAACAAGACATTTGTTGCCATTGAACACAATATACAGTATTTCATTTGATATTTTTCAATTTACAATTTACATTTATAATATTTTGGAGCAGTAAACATGTCAGGATAAATAATTAGATTGTTTAGATTTCTAGACAGATTTCTTTACATCACATAAAAAATACATAAAACACCTTAAATATACCTCAGGAACGGTAAAACAGAAACTATTTGTGGTTTTAAAACCTTGACTTTTTCAAACCACAGTAAACCTAGAAATGCCTAGCTGGCATATGCTTAGCTACAACTAATTTAAAATCCAGAATCTGAGGGTTCAAAAAATCTAAATACTGAGAAAATGACCTTTAAATTGTCTAAATTATGTAAAGTTCTTAGCAATTAAAATTACGTTTTGAAATATTATTAAGTGATTTTCTTTTGTTTGTGCAGCACACTCAATTAGCTTATTTTAATATAAACTTTTCAGTTTTTGGCTATATTGTTGTCATGTAAACTTACTGTGTTCCTGTAACCAGGTGCAAAGCCTTGTAATTACTAGTGGTGCGAGTGTAATCAGGAAAATTAAGGCCCCGTTTATACTTATATATATATTTTTTAAAACGCATAAGTTTTGCTACGGTTATGCCTTCGGTCCACAGTATCCCGGAGTTTTCGAGCCCTGAAAGCAGAGCTTTTTGAAAACGCTGAAGAAGCCTTTTTCATTTTAAAACGCTGCTGCTCCGTCTCAATGTGGAAAAATGGAGACATCTGAAAACGGAGGCGTGGCTGCAGACATTCGCCTGATTGGGGCTATTCCTCAATATTAAGTGCCCAAAGTTCAGTCTTGCATCCTTTCCTTGTAAGTTCAGACTTCACAAGTTTGATATGGAAAACAAACTCCTGAGGACACGTCGGGTAAACCTTCAAAGGTAAATCTTGGCTACGTTGTTTTACAATAAAATGAAACGATTTAAAGAACTGCCTATTTTCATTTTGATATTAACAACAAACCAAAAATATTGAGGCGTCATGTAGCTACATATTTATATGATGGTCATCTTCACTGTATGCATATTTGTAACAAAACGGAGCCGATAACATAACTGCTTCCTTTCATTTTCAGTGAAAAATACGAAACATATCCTCTCTTTTGCTGAATATCAGTTTTAATATTTAGTAACGGCCATTATAAAAGTGTAATAAGTTTATACATTATAGGAAATAAAGGTAAGCAGTCAGTCAAATGTGCAGAATCATTGTATTTGGTTACATACATTAATATATTAACTTATCTTTGCGCTCAGCTAAACCATGTTACCTGAGAACAAATAATAGATTCAAAAGACCAAAGTCAGGGAATATGTTGTTAGATATAGACAACAAGATGAATTAAATATCACATTTGATAAATATAATGAGATGAGATCCAGCGGTAGATTCTTGATGAACCGTCCGACGTGCACAGCTCTCACCTGGGGTTCTGTGCTCAAAGCACCTGCTGACTACCTGGAGCTCAGACATGCACATACGTTGCAGCTGTGTAGTGTGGTCAAAGAGCTGTTCGGTAGGTAAAATGCTAGAGCTGCTAGGTAAAATGCTAGTGTGGACATGGATCGTTTTCATTCCAAAACGCCTTTTAAAAATTAAAGCGTATCAGTGTAAACAGGGGAGGAGGATCGCTCTAATGACTGATTCCTGTAACTACTCATTGTTAGAGCCCCAGTAGAGTAAACATGGGCCCCTTTTTACAGGGCTTTTTTGGTGACATTATTTTCATAACCTCCAATAGACAATTTGTGGACTGTTTGCAATTGAATACAACATGTTAACAGGATAGTTCACTTACGCCTTAAGTTCTATATGACTCTTTTCTCACCCAGGTCTTGGAAAGCAGATTGATTTTCTTTTGATTGTGCAGCACAAAAGCAGTTATTCGAAGCAGAGTCCCTGCTGCTCTTTCTTATAAATGAAAGTTACAGTGCTTGGATGGGCAAAGTATATTTAGCACTTTATTAGCTCTACCTCAGCACAATAGAAACTATCATTGACATGAGTGCATGTTGATGGGTTGGTGACCACAATTTGTAATAAATGTGTGTAAGCACACAGTTTATTTACTCAGCAAAAAACTCCCTGAAGATGGAAAACAGTACTAGATGGAGCATTGTCCAGGCACTTCTTTGTCCTCCAGATGTTGAATGCTGCAACTAAATTACATCGATTTTGGTCATCTTAAGGAAGCTTAAGTGCTGGAGGAACTTTTTCTCCCTTCTTAAACTTTTGGCTGAAGTACCCAGCATTTTCACACCTTAGGAGCTGGGGATGATTTTAGTAATATAATGCCATTTGTGGGAACTAAATTAGCTTTTTTCTTTTTTAAAAAGAGTGGTGGTGGTGGGGCGGGGGGTTCGGGGGGGGGGGGGGGGGGGGGGCTGCTCTGGGGTCTGGGGACTAATTCCTGATTGTGAGAGCCCCATAAAGGGCATATGTGGGCCACTTTTTACAGGGCTTTTTTTGGATGACAGATTATTTTCATAGCAGGGTGTCCGCTGGGTTTTAAAAAGTCTTAAATTTTAAAAACTAAATTTTAGGCCTTAAAAAGTCTTAAAAACACTGAAATATTGTGTTGTAGGTCTTAAATTATTTTAAACAGGTCTTAATTTTGCTTTGTCCAAGTAATGCTACTCAATTGGGCCGACATCAATCTAATCACCAACAATGCATCTCAATAAAACCTTATTTTTTATATTTAAGTTTTTTATTGCAATGAGATACAATTCACAATACCTGTTAGACATTTTTTACAACAAATTCCCCAAATTAAATTCCTTAATCAGGAAAAATAATAATAAAAACAATTACACTATTTCTCATAATCCCAGGCCATTAGCAAAAATCTTAACCTTGCATAAGTCTTAAGTTTTATTCTTAATGGTCTTATAAGGGTCTTAAAAAGTTAATTTTGACTTGATGAAACCTGCAGAAACCCTTCATAGCATCCTATAGATCAGTGTTTCCCAACCCTGTTCCTGGAGGCACACCAACAGTACATATTTTGGATGTCTCCCTTATCTCACCCATTACCTTCAGGTTTTGGAGTCTTTTCTAATGTTCTGGTGAGTTGAATCAGGTGTGTTGGATTAGGGAGAGCTTGAAAATGTGTACTGTTGGTGTGCCTTCAGGAACAGGGTTGGGAAACACTGCTATAGACAATCTGTTGACTGTCTCATATTAACTGTTAGAATATTATTAGCATTAGTTGAAAGGTTTATACTAAGGATAGTACGATAATTTGACATGTACCTGCCAATTGAATGTCTTATTGGAAACCCTTTTTGAATGTGTTTGCATATATTAACCTATTTTACTCCTTTTTACAAGAGGCAAGATAGGTCTTTGGTGTCCCCAGAATGTGTCTGTAAAGTTTGAGTTTAAAATACTTTTAGAGGACATTGTAGCTGTTCTTTGCCTTTGCCTTTAAATGAAAATGAGCTTGTTGTCCCCACTTAGCATTCTCACATGCATGTTTGATTCTCTTCCTGTGTCATGTCAGCTAAACAGCAGTCAGTGACAGAGATGGATGCAAATGAAGCAGAGATTCAGTTTCAGAGTCAAAATACCAAGTAAAGTTATTTGATGTATTTGTTGTGGAGTTTATTCAAGCCTTTCTGCAATGATGAGTCACACACAAATGCCGTTACAAAGTTTACTGTATACACACACACACACACACACACACACACACACACACACACACACGTTTAACTTTTGCTCTGTTTTTGCACGTCTACTTGCAGAAAATGTGACCGGATACAAATTAGTATACACTGCTGTATGGATATCCATTATGCTACTCTACAAAATAATATCCACAAACCGTTTTGTTTTACATGATGATTTTTATTACAAACATGAACTGTTTTTTAAACGTTTAAAACTTGTAAACTCATTCTTGACATGTAGCTGTTCACAGAGAGTTGGAACAGATCTTTTAATCCCAGTTTCTTTGTAAATCCTGTTCTGTGGACTTGTTTATATGCATTACTACAGAGACAAATTAAAACGGTCCTGTCTATCAATTCAGTGGACGGGGGAAACCACACTTTTACATCATGTTGTGGTGGGCCTCAATGTCACTGGGATTTGAATTCTGTTTTAACTTCAGGAAATTAAAAAAAAACTTGTTTATATCACTCCAACATGACTGTGGACACACTGTACCTACACACAGTTCTGTTCAAACAGCTTGCAAAAGTTAATTTTGCATTATAGCAGACAGAATACTAATACTGAAATGTATGGTCTCTAACCCAGCTCCTGGAGAGCTGGCATCTTACAGATTTCATCTCCGTCTCCAGCTAAACACACCTGTACCTGATCATTTTATCAGTTTTTTGCTGTGTTTTTAAGAGCTAAGTTGGTTTTACACAATCTGTATTTTTTAAAGCACTATGGAAATAAAGATGACTTGACATCAGGGTTACTTGAAAATTATAAGCAGTTGTTTTGGAGCAGGGTTGGAACTAAAGCAGCCCTACCAGAAGCAGGGTTGAGGCTCACATGAGAGTTCAGTAACCAAATTACTTTAGCCAATAGGGTCTGTGATAATAATTTTTTACAGATTTTTTTTTTTGCCAGACAGCCCCTGGTTCCGCATCACTTTCTTTAATTTTATAGAGGAGAGCAGCTTGAAAAACGTATGACAGGAGTTTCATTTTTGGATTAAATATACATGTAATGTCACTCTTCCAAAATATTAAAGTCATTGACCTTTAAGTACTGCTGCAAAACAAAAGGCCATCATTCTCTGTCAGGGGTCTGTGAATCCACTGGGGGTCTCAAAAGAGAGACTAGGGAGTCCATGGAGAAGATAGGCTTTGTGCATGCATTCATGTATATGTATGTACATGATTAACAAAACTTCTCAATATATATGCACTTTTTACAGGGGATACACTAATAAAGCTAAAATTACTTGATAATGATATTTACAGTATACAAAGAGGAAAGCTCTGCTGCTATTATAGCAGGGAGACTTTGCCATTATGCTCTTTGTTTTTCTCTGTTTCAATAAAAAAGCAGACTAAATTGACCAACATATTCTTCAAGCTGTTGTGAACACACTGTGAGAAGGGTTGTGTCCATTACAGACATTACTATCAATCAACCACATACCGTTATCAATGAGTACAATTACATGGATACCAATATTCCAATTTTAATACGATTAAGACAATACTCTGATTAAGAGTAAACAGTGATTTTTGATTTATCTGATTAAGATCATAATCGAACTAAACAGAAATCGAATGAAGTGTGTGGAGTATGTCGATATTGGTTGCATTTTTTAAGTGCAGTACAGACATGTAAACACCTTAATCAAACTATTACCGTCATGTAGGATTTTCATTGTATTTTGAGACAGGATAGTCTATACACACACGGCTGTTTGACACTATTCTCTGCACCTACCAAGTCAGTGAAGGACCACAGACACCTGCATCATGAAATGCGGAGGTTTTTTCCCCCATACGCCATGTGGTATCAAATTTCATTAAAACAACACTCTTCCAGCAGGTCATACTCACATCCATTATCTATTTTGTTACGGGGGCATGCAAATGTTCCTCAATTAAATTCAATTCATCTTTATTTCTGTAGCGTTTTTACAATGTAAATTGTGTCAAAGCAGCTTCACATAGAAGATTATAGTGAATTGAAACAGTGTCAGTTCAGTTTTCAGAGTTTAAGTTCAGTTTAGTTTAGTTTTCATATTGAATGAAAGTGAAAGTTCCAAACAGCAGTTAAAGTCGACAAATTAAAAATGAAACTCCGGAGGAAATGTGGATATCATGGTGACGCAATGACGTTAATCGAATTATGTGCTATAACATGTAAAACAGGATCATGACAGGAACATTTAAAAGCAACTCATGTAAACACCTTAATCATATTATTGTCTTATTCAGATTAAGGCAAATAGTTCAATTACTGATGTCCATGTAAACATAGTCAATGCTAACAAAGCAAACTCATCAAAAACATACTCTGACAATTAAAGAGAGAATAATCACTTTATCCCATGTTTAAATTAATAAAAAAGCCTTGACAGCAGTCTTATTCCACAACTTGTGACTTATTTCTCTCTTACCAACCTTGTGTGCGTACTATACTTCAACTGAACTAAATGAGGCAAGTGTTAAAATTAACTATTACTCTGTATATAATGTAGGCATGTATTATTCTTAAAGTGCCATTAAAGACTATTGCTTTTGCATTTGTATATTTAGTAGATTTTTTGTCCAGTCAACTTTTATTTTTATACTTTATCAGTTCATGCTCATCTAAAACCCATAACCTTGGCGTTGATAGCACCATGTTCTACTAAAAAGCATCTAATCTAAAAGCATCTTATAAGCATTTAATTTGGCCTGTTTGTTGGTCCCATATGTCTGTTTGATATTGATAAAAGATAAGTTGGATGATGCTCATGTCAGACATCACGCATTTACTTTATGAGCTCACAAGTATGACGGCACATGTGGCTTTGTCCTGTCCTGCTGTCATTGAAAGATTCTGTATGGCTGCACGCTAATAGAAGCTCATAATGGTTTAATATCAGAGGTTGAAAGTTCAGTTGATGTAAAAAAAAAAGTCTCCAGTGCTTAAGGCATCAGAAAACCTGGCTTGTGTCAAAATTTGTTCTGACAGCTGCCTATCTCTCTTACATACCTGATGTTCTTGATATTGTCGATTATATATTTTTAAATAAAAATGTCACATTCACATTTTGAGAAAATGGATTTCTCTAGACGTCTTTTTTTTTTGCATAAATAGGTTAGTTAATCAGCACTGAATGGATTTTGTGTGTATGAATTTTATGTACGCATGCCTTGTATTAAGATGAATGATTGACCTATTTCTTTTTAGATTGACTCTGACTGAATATTACATCAAATAATTATATATGTATAATGAACATAGTGTGTATGTGGGTGTTCTGCTGTATTTTTTTTTTAAATATGTCAATCTATGAGCCTTTGAAGTTTCATTTAAAAAAATCATATGAATAGATTGTTCCCCTGTTGAGGAAATTGGCACAGATACTTGCAATAGATTTTCTGTGAAATCTAGATTTTTATTTCACTCTTTAGGGGGAAATCCTTAAAAGTGACCTTCACTTTTAACATTGACTCACCATGACTTCTAAGGTTGTGCTGTTATATATATTTGAATTAAATTAGCAATATTTACTATACAGAACTATACCTCAGCTCCACCAAACTGTCACGATCATCAGCGATCTAACCCTCATAGATCGCTGAAAAACATTCACATTCACACGGACTACAATCCTGTCTCCATATGAACTACAAGTCCTGTCATGCACCACACACACACACCTGTTCCAAGTCTCCATTGATTAGACTCACACAGCTGATGCTGCTCATGTACTGATTACACTACTCTGTATATACAGCTCACTTTGACACTCTCATTGCTGAGTCTTGTTAGGTTAACACCCTGTAACATTACAAAACGTTTCCTGGTATAGTTTCCACATGTTCCCCCTTGCTTTGTTTTATCGTTTACCCTGTCTGCTGCCTGTACTGACCATCTGCCTGTTACCTGATGACGCCTCCAGATTGCCTTGTTTGTACCCATTTGCGCCTGTTTTTGTACCCATTTGCACCTGTTCATAGCCTGATTCTGAATAAAACCTGCATAAGGATCCTCACTCCGTTGTCGCTCGCCTCCCTCTGTGGTTACAGAAGACTCAGCCAGAAAAACATGGATCCAACGGTTTTAATATGAATGTTCTGCAGCGATATATGATGGTTAGTTTGCTGGTGATCGTGACACAAACACAGTTGGAAGCCATTAAATTCAGCCAATTGATTCAACAGTTACCACCCAATTCCGATTTATTATTATTATTATTATTATTATTATTATTATTATTATTATTATCATCAGTTATTTACACAAACACCAATGATGTGGCAATAATTTGAGAGAATCAGAGTAAGGACTTAATCACAGTAAGATATTTACATGACACAAACAAACATCTTCACTAACATTTGCTGCGCCTGCTATTTTGACATTATTTCTCTATAATTATCACAGTTGGGTTCAGGTAAGAGGCAGATCCATGTGCAGTATAAGGTTTATTCAATAGTATCTGGATGCAGCCTTTATGATGCAAGCTGAGATTGCATCACTCAGACACAATGCGCTCAAATGGAGCGAGTGACGTCACTGTGAGGGATAGGGTTAGGGGTTGGGTTAAGTGAGCACAATAAAAAGCATTGGATGCAGCTCAGATTGCACTGCACCAAGTCTGCATCCAGAACCCTCTCGGTTTATTGGATAAAAAACTGGACATTCCTAAGCATAGCTGAATAATATGAGTTCAGTGAATGGTAATGACGAAGTCTCAAACACCATTGTTCTCATGTAAATCCCATGAGTGAAAAATCACAGTGAAAAACAGGCCAATCTGAACATGCCACAGACTCATACATTAGTCAAGGGAACATTAATATGCATGCTTGAAGCAGCATTTGATTGGTCACTATGATGCCTATAGTGAGATTATATATTTTTTCCTTATTTTATAATCTTAACACAGCTTATTATATTCTTTTCTATATATGTGGGACTCTTATTTTAGGCATTAACTCTGGGGTAAGTCAGTGCAACAGCATCTTATTTGTTTAGAACAAAATTCGGGAAAGGCATATTATACATTTATTCAGCGATTACCCCTGCATAGACATATGGTTAGTTTAATGCAACACATTAAAAATTGTTTGTGTAACTTTATTTAATTGACACACATTTCCAACACATTTGAATTGCGTTATCTCAACTTGTTTGAATTGTTACTTTTTGACTTATTTGAATTACATAATTCCAGCTTATTTTAGACAAATAAAGTCCTTAATCTTCAGAAACCAATTCATTTAATATCGCTTAATTTGGACAACATGGATTTTATGATATTTGTTGCAATTCAAACTGCAACTGCTTTAATAATGCCTAAAGTTAGCTAAGACTGATCTCATTACAAAGTGTAGCACAGTTATGGCTCATTGAGCGATGCCCAAAACAGTATAATTGGATGACCAACAATTTTCTTCTATTAAATTTGGAGAAAACCAAAGTATTACTTATTGGGCCAAAATCTTGTACAAAGCAGATCTCACAACGTCACCTGCAATTAGAGGGATAAAATGTTAGTATTAATTCTACTGTAAACGATCTAGGTGTTATATTAGACAGCAACTTGACATTTGAAAACCATATGTCCCAAGTCACAAAAACAGCCTTGCTTCATCTTAGAAATATCACTAAGCTAGGAAGCATGCTATCTATCTCAGATGCAGAAAAGTTAGTTCAAGCTAGTTCTAGTTCATTTTATGACCACTAGATTGGATTACAGCAATGCTCTGTTTGCTGGTTGCCCGGCATCCTCTATTAATAACTTCAGTTAGTGCAAAATGCACCTGTGAGAGTTCTTACTAGGTCTAGAAAACATGACCATATCACCCCAATTTTATCCTCCTTACACTGGCTGCCTGTTAAGTACAGTATTGATTATAAAATATTGCTTATCTACAAAGCTTTAAATAGTCTACCTCCTGTTTATCTAACCAACTTTTTATCTCATTACAATCCAACCCAGTCTTTAAGATCTTAGAACTCAGGGCTTCTGGTAGTACCAAATCAAAGTAGAATCTGGTAGAATATCAAAGTCCACTAAAGGAGGTCAGTCTCATATATGGTTCCTAAACACTGGAATATCCTACCTGATAATGTCCTTGGCTCAGACACACTCTCTCAGTTCATCACATAACTGTAGGATGTGTATAGAAATTCATGTATGTTGTATATGTTTGTTTGTATACATAAGGATGAAGTTCTTCATGCAGGGTAGTTGGCTTGACAAAACACCTGTACAACACATTCTTCCTGTTTTAATGCACCATGTGCTTTCTTATAAATACTTAATGTTTTATATATGTTTGTTTATATAGCACCTATTTTCATTTATAGTACTATACTATACTATTGCTCTCTATTGCCACCTGAGGATGCCTATTTCGAGGCCTCTAGAGACACTTGACGAGACCCAAGACCTGTGGAGAGGTGATTCCAACCATCCAAGGACTTTATAGATTACCTATATGTGAAAAGCAGAATACAAATAAACTTTTGAATTGAATATAATTGATATTTTAGATGACAAAACCCAAAGCATGAGTGCTACTCCTCTGCAAGGTGGTAACCTCAAAACTCAATGCATTACATGCAACTCTTATACATCTTCAAACTGAGTGAAGATTAAACTCAAGTCTTTTTAGAAACTTAAAACACCAAAGATTAATTATATTATCAACATTTCCCCCTCTTAATTTAATCCTGCGCAAAAGCATGTTGGGAACTACATATACACTAACCAGGTAGTTACACCAACACAATTCCTTCATGTTGTCCCAACACAAAACAGTTAACTCAATGTTTTACAAATAAAAGTTGATTGAACATAAAACAAATAAATTGTCTTTCAAGAGGTCACACTTAGCTGATGATTGATAATAAAGCGTGTTTGGCATGCTGTCTCGGGAGAGAGCCCTGAGCTCAGAATATCCTCGAGCATGGGGCAAACGAGGCTTCCTCCCGTTTGAAGGGGAGTTTAAGCTCAGGTAGGTCATGAGAACTCCCCTGCTTGTGAATGTGCTAGGAATAGCTGATGTATAGCTGGCTAAGAGTTGTCTTAAGATGCTACCTTGGATCAGTCAATTTATGTATGTCTTTGGACCTTGGGAGCAAACGGGGGAACCCGGGGAAAACCCACACAAGCACGGAGAGAACATGCAAACTCTGCACAGAAATGCCGACTGGCCCGTTGAAGGTTCGACCCAGTAGCATTTTTGCTGTGAGGCAACAGTGCTAACCACTGAGCTACCATGCCCTCTTATCAGGAGAAGAGGAGGAGTAGGGGTGGAAGGGGGGATTCTTCAAGACGAAGATTATCGAAGTGGAAAACTCTGGTGATTTATAGTAAGTCAGTATTCATCTGATTGGCGCAATAATGTGGAGCTGATGCGGGACCAGCCGTGATCAATCATAAACACGTGATCCTTTTCAAATTAGTTTATAAATAAACCGCACATAGAAATAATAAGAATTGTGTGGTTTTAGACCATTTGAAATAAGTAGTTTGAAGGAGCAGCATCAATATTTCTTTTTGAGTGAAAGTTGCCCAAACTCAATCCTAGAAGGTCAGAGTCTTACATATTTTAGCTCCAACACCTGGCAGGATGTTTTTTAGTATACCTAGTAAGAACTTTATTACTTGCTTTAGTTGTGTCTAATTGGGATTGGAGCTCTGCAGGACACAGACCCTTCGTGGACCCTAATTTAATGTGGAAATTATATGTATATACAGTATGCAGTTGAAGTGAGGCAACAGAGGTGTGTTGTTGTATTTACCTAAGCCACATACCTTCTATATATATGTCAGAGAACAATCTAAAGAGTGCAATATTTGACATCTTAAGATAAATCAGAGCCCTTCTACCCTCATGACACATTACTCCATAAGGTAAAATCTTTGGAGGAAATAGGCGATAGATATGAGCATTTCAGAATGAACCACAGCTTCGAACACATAAAGGGATGGGAAAAAGTACTTCCAAAATAAAAGTTTCTGAAAAAGTGGACAATTGCAATTATGCTGCAATAAAAGTCTCTGGCAGTTGGTAATGAATGAAATGATTGGATGAAATAAGCTTTGCATGTGCGAAAAACGACTTTCTTTAGCAGAGAGATGGTAAACAAAGACAAGAGCAGTGGTTTTGATCTGCTCCTGATAAAGTTGTTTGCTTGTATCCTCCTTTTTCCACACGCACGGCTGAGTGACTTGTGCAGTTCTTTCAATTCCGAGGTGTCTCATTATAAACACCATCTTTTAAATATTTTATCTCCCTATATAGATGCTGTGTGTGCACGCTGCACATCTAGAGACACTAATTAGTGCTGTCATAAACACTCCCACATGCCTGGGTGTTCACTTCACATCACACAGGGCGAGTGGGTGGAGCTCCTCCCTCCAGTCTCCAGTCTCAGACACAAGCTTGGCAGGCTGGGTTACCAATGACCTTTATCAAATCATTGGGTAATGACTTTGTCAGTTTACAGTAATGGGACTTTGCTTCAACTTTGTAGATGAACTGCTATTGTGACACTGTGTAATGTGGTTAAATATGTTTTTGGACCAATCATAGGATTGATATTATGTGGTTATAAAGTGTTTTGTTCAACTAACAAATCATAAAGTACAGTTAGATGATTAACATTAGTGAAGTTGAACTTGGATGCCACTTTTTATCTAGTAATGCATTCACTTTCCAACAATAGAAAAAAAAAACTGTACTAGTAATTTTGCTTATAAGGCAAGCGTAACATCATTCAAAACTTTAAAGGGTCTACTTTTTATTTGTGTGAACTCGAACACAGCAAGATTTTGTGCTTCTGTTTAAAGGGATGGTCATATTTTTAAGACTTGGTTGTGTTTATAAGATGCAAAGCAATGTGTGCCCATGCTTAATTTGTAGAAAATCACATAGTTTTTTTCTTACATCTTTATTTGATAGCATACAGCCACACAGCTAACATAAAAACAACTGTCATATTCCCTAGTTCCTCTGAGAGGCTCGCCCTCAAAAGGCTCTGATTGGTCAGCTAACATAATGTGCTGGGATTTGTGAATCAGCTCCACGTCACCAGGAAAAGTGTCACACCCCTAATAGCACATGCTGTGCTGTTGTATAAATACTGTCAGCTAGAATAGCTGTTAGCCATGTAAGTTTAAGCCTGAATCAGACAGAAAACACAGCTGAACCTTGTGCCAGTTCTATAAAATAAAATCTGACAAGTGTCTTTTACATATATTTGGGTTATAAGCATGTGTAAGTAATATGAAACATTCACATATCTTTTGCGAGTTTGTTATTTGAGATGTAGAACGCAGGGAAAGCATGCGCATAGAGAGACACTGCAGCGCTGGTGAAGATTGTGGGTGTTTACAGGGGTTTGACGGATAAATATGAAATATGTCCTTGCTACAACATACCGTTGCATGTAATAGATCAATTTTAACAAATAAAAATACTTAATACTTACAGGTTGTGGCTCACATTCCACAGCTTCTTCTATTATGGTTGGAGCTGCTCCTTCTTTGAGGAGTTTTTAGCCAAATACAACACTGAACTGGGAGAAATTCTGGAAGCTGTCCTTTGTCAAATGTTAGCTATATCTTTTTTTTTTTTTTATAATTCTCCAGAACATAATTAAAATTAAATTGCAAGCCCTTCTCTCTTTCTGTCAGGTCCTTTGGAAGCCCTAATACAGAAATAGAACAAGCTCTGTGGAAAAGCAGCATTTGGATGGCATTTTAGCTTTCTCTGCTATAACATCACAGTGCCTCTAGCCATGCCCCTTCGCTGCATGAGGTGTATGTGCTTGGTAAATGCACATAACCTGAAGCGTTTGTGATCTCACTAGCCTGGATGTATTTTTTTGTAGTCCCCAAACTTTGTTTGCTGTAGGCTTTACTAAGCTAACTGTAAAAGCCAATGTCTCCCTTTGCATTGAACTTTAAGCGTCTTACATGCAGAGATGCTGTTTATGTTCACACAGCTACATTACACATCAACTAAAGTTTAAAATATGATACCGATGTATATATGTATATATGCAAATATGATAGATTAAAATTATTAAAACATTTTATAGCATTTACAAGCATACTCATGTATGCATTGACAACATTAACAAACATTAGTGAGCAGTTTATAAATATAGCATAGGAAATGCTGTATTCTTTAGTTCCATTTATAGTTCACCCTAAGTTTAACTAGACTTTACTGTACTTTGTGTTGCTTTAAACGTTTGATTTCTGTTGAACACAAAATAAGTTATTTTGAATATTTTATGCTTGTTGCTGGTACCTATTAAATTCCAATGTAGTTTTGATTATGGAAGTCAATGCGTCCCCGGCTAGCAGCAATTTTAAAAATATCTTCTTTTTGTTCAACTGAAGAAAGGAACTCAGTCACACTTTATTTTAATGTACAATTAATGCTATTAACAAACCAATTACTGACTTTTAGTTTATCAAACTACTAACTAGCTGCTTATTAATTGTTTGTAAGGTAGTAATTCTGTTTAGGTATTATGGATGTAAAATAAAATCATACTTTATAAGTGCTAATAAAGAGTTAATATCTTAATAATAGGCATGTAATACGCCAATAGTAAATGGTGCTAGTTATTACCTAACCTAAAGTGTTACCAGAAAGTCAAATAGATTTTGAACAAGTGAAGAGTGAGTAAATGATGAGAGAACTGACATTTTTAGGCTGATATGTTATTTTAAAGCATATAATGTACTTAATAATTGCATCTAAAATAAATTAAAAGATAACTGGACCTCCAATTGTCATTTGTTAAAGCTTTAAAATACACAAACAGTCCTCACTTTAGATGAACTCACAAAAATAGATCCTTGACAACTAGCAAATGTTTCATAAGTACTATTTAAAGTGAGTTCAAAATACAAACATGTTGTTTAGTAGGGATGCACAGATATGGGTTTTTTGGCCGATATCGATAACCGATAACTTGCATGCCGATAACCGATATACTATAGCCGTTAAATATAAATATTTCAAATTGTTATATGTTCATACAGTAAACAGCTGATTTTTTTTTTTTTTAAACTTCATAAACGTTATCTTATCACCTGAATACCCTACTCAAAGCAAAAAAACTATAATTTCAAAATTGTAAGGTCTGTTTTTAAAGGGTCTTGAGATTAAACTCTGCCTACAACCCCTTAAAACCCACTTGGGACATGTATATACAGGGTGGGCCATTTCTATGGATACACCTTAATAAAATTGGAATGGTTGGTGATATTAACGTCCTGTTTGTGGCACATTATGTAAGAGGGCTTGTAAATAACTCATGAAAGAATAAAGTTACGTTTAAAACCAAGTGCACCATTGTTTTTCTTGTGAAATTCCCAATAAGTTTATTAGGGTGTATCCATATAAATGGCCCACCCTGTATATTAATTTCTGCAGTATATACCCAGATGTAAGTGCAATGCTTTTGCATATTTCATAATTTCAGCGAGGGTAATGATGGACTATAAATCCATGTGTAAAGTACACCACTTGTGGACCTAATCACGACGGGGTATATATTGAACTACATGTACATAAAATTGTAAATCCACGCAACCCCAAATCGAATATAGACATGTACAAATGTATACAAGGCTATATTAATGCATTTTAGAACATGTTGTGCATTTGTGCCATCCAGCTGTGACTAATTTTGGACGTGGAAAGGACGTAGTGTTCGAACCAACTGTACACAATTTGTGCCATCCTGCTATGACCCCTTTTGGCTAGGGAAACAATGTCGCCCTCAGACCAATGTTTGCTGGGATGGACCTATTCACGATTTCACATAAATCAGCATGCCAAAAATAAATGATTTCCTTTTCTTTGCATAGCAAATTAACATGTAACTTGATTGTTGCAGAAAAATAATAAGTTAAATAACAAAATGGGATTTAATTAACAAAGTAAAATATATTTTAAATAAAATAAAAATGAAAGAACTAAAAACTGAAATCAGCTGAAATGTTCTTGAATAAAACGTGTTGCAGTAATGTACATATGTACAAATATGTAATGTCCGAAAAGCTGTTCTTTAAGAGGTGTCTTGACAGTTCAGAGCCACCGTACAAGCGAAAGGCTAAATACAGATAGTGTTGCTTCAGTAAATGCGGCATAAATTCATCCCATTTGGCGATTTAGATTCTTTTGAACACATGTTGATGCTGCTTGTCAATCAGGCAACGCTTCTATGTTCGTTCTTGCTGTCAATTGCAGGGAAAAAATGATCGATGAAAGGTTTACGATAAACCGCTGAGAGTTTGAGACTTCAACTGCAGGTGCTGTGATGCAGGTACACCTGAAACGGAGTCAGAGTTGTCCTCGGAGTCAAATTTGGATACAACACCTGAGCATTTAGCACAGATGACTTTATGACAAACACAGTGCATAATATAAAGAGAGAATGTGGCGGACGGTTGTGAACCCCTGTGTTGGATTTAGTGACTGACGCTGGTCTCCCCTACTGCTGTTTGGGCTGCTGTGAAGGCTCTACCGGCTCACTATGTGTGTGCATGGTAATTGCCATCACGTGTGGTCATTATAATTATTATATATATGCCGGTCAAACTGAATACAATCTTACATCAGCAACACATGGCAAGCAACGTGTTGATAATAACAACTACTATTAGGTTTACACATGTAATATTTTTCCTGAAGCGATTTAAACCAAAATACACAATGACACTCTATCAAACATATCTACTGTATTTAATTTGTATGCAAAAACCTGGAAGCGAGTTAGCCTTTTAGCAGTTCCGGTTCCCTCGTCCCAAAGTCAGAGGGTTTTTTTCAATGGGATTTCAGTTAAATCGATTAAATAAGGTTCGTGGCTAACACAAACTCAAGATACTTTCTCGTTTTATTCCACGACATAAAACACATCAGTTACATCTCACTCTTGATTTTTTTATTCGGTTACGGTTATTTAAAAAGACGGTTGCTATCTGGAACGCAGCCCGCTTGCGATGGCCGTTTGGATATTTCTGTTATTTAAGTATTTTCATGAATACTATTTTATAGTTATATATGTGATTAAATGTGTAAGAAATACATACATATTAACTGTCATTTTAATGTGATCAATAGATTATTATTTTTTTCTAAATCTGAACACATTTACCTCTGTCATAACTACAATATTTACACTCCTCCTTAAAATTTATAGCAGATGTGACTGTTTGGGCTGCTTATCGCTGTATTTCATGACCAAAACGAATGTTGAATGTTGTTCTGTGTCCATTATGGAACTTGCAGGCATATAGACATGTCCCTCACGCCTCATTTCTGTCGTCTGTTACTAAGGTAAGCGGGCTGTGGGCACTCGAGCGATACGCTTATTTAAATATGTCTTATGATGATACTATGTAGGCACATTTATACAAACAGTTTTACAACCATAAAGCAAGACAAAATGTATTTCCCACATAAAAAAACGATCCAAAAGGCACGTAGGTCTATGTGTTTTTGTGTATTTATTTGTTTAAAATATATAGCGCAGATTATAATATAATAAGAGAGTAAATCTTTGTCATGGACCATATTTCTAAAAATAAGCTTGAAAAGTTTTCTGTAGCAGGGTGGTGCTGACGTCACAGGTGAGCGCCCCAAAGGCACTGTAGTCCGTTTATAGCCTAATGTTAACTTTTCAGTTCTTGCGTTTGCATTTAAGATCCAAAAGTGATAAAAGTTGTATTTTGGTGTGAGAATTATCCGGCTGGACAAAACGTGTAAGTGTAATGAACTGTGTTTGAACACAGAGCTTATTATTTGTGATCTTCGAAAAGCCTTTGGGAAAATCCTATAGGGGTTTTATCGAGGGAACCAGTGTTATGCTAGCAGCCAATTAGCCTACAAGGTGATGTTACAGTTCCTTCACTAGGAAGACATTTGAAGACATCATAAGAAGATTGAAACAATATTTTGTACAAAACAGATCATTTTATTGGTATTGCCCCTAGAAATGTTCAGAAACTTCTCAACAACAAAAGTCCAGCTTGTAGAACGCCATCAATGCCTTTTTGCTGTCGAGAAAATTGAATCAGACAGTGAAACAAATGACCTTATCTCATCACCAGAAGGCCATTTGCTCTGACCACAGACTCTGTCCTACAAAATTTAAAGGCTTCACTCGTTTTATGCACCGTCTTGTTTTCCTCACGATATTCAGGACCAACTCTTCCCAGATTCGTGTGGTAAAATCACTCAGGTGAGCATAATATAAATGGAGTAATGTGCCGAAAGAAGGTAAGGAGAGACAAACTGCCAGACACACTGTCTCATCAGCTCAGTGTCTCACTCTACCTGCTGCATTTGCTGCCTCTTTTTTTGTGTCAGAGAAACCGCATTCAGCTTTTCATTTCTACAAGCATGTCAAATGCAGTTATTCAGGCTTTTCGCAAACTTTTTGGCCATTTTCTCCTGCCTGCTCTTTTATATGCCACACTAGCAGAGCCAAAGTTCTAGTTTCATTAGTTTTCTAAACAACGTCACATATTACTTTCAAGTATTGTATGACTTTTTATGCTTTTATACACACCTGATATACTGTACAAAGTCAAGGATATTCTTGAGAACGCTAAACTGTCACCAATTGGTCATTATATATACATGTATTTTGAGGTCAGCGGTTTATCATTTTTGTAATTATTGTAACGGGATTAAAATAAAGCAATAAGAAGCCATCTTTGTGAACCACAAACGCAAGATCCTCTCAGCTTGAGTGCATGACTAATGGTGAGATTTATTGTCTAAAATGAAAATCATATTAAAGTCATGACTGGCAGCTGTTCGTGCTGTAGGTTTGCTATATAATGCTCAAACTGTATGAAATGATTGAAAGTGGACGTCCATATTTGTGTAGTACCATCTGAATGGGGTTGGTCTTATTTGAAAATGAAGCATAATGTTAAAATAACACATGCTTCTTATTCGCTGTTTTAGCACATAATAGACACTGAACTTGTAGTTTTGCATAGCTTTAAATCTGAAGACTCTTCCCCTATAGGATGCCTGGTTTTATATTGTATGCTTTTATTTGTCAGCGCACAAACATATTGGCTGCATCTGAAACTGCCTACTACTCAGAAAAACATGTATACAGTATGAATGTGAGTAGTATGAATGGAACTCGGACGTACTATATCTGCCATTTTGTCATGATCACGTGACCTACCTGCATACTTGTCGCATAATGTTTTTAGAATTCTATGAGTTTGGACATACTACTCAGCTCGCATTCTTTTTTAGCGTACTATATAGTATGGAAGTATGCAATTTCGGACTCAGTCATTGTTTTTAGTAATTTTAATATACTAGGACTAGGGAGCCCAACCCTGTTCCTGGAGATCTACCCTTCAAACACACCTTGATCAAACACACTTGTCTTTAATTACCAAATGCACCTTCAGATACTGTTTAAAGCTACGGTCACACCGGGCTTTGTGTGTGCGAAATTCTGTCGTGCGGCGCTGCGAAAAGGGGCGGGATTAAACAAGATGATTAGACATTAAAAAAGCGAGCGATAGCTCCATGTTTTAAATTTCTGTCCAGAGAGGTCCTGTTTTGATCCTCAATTGGTCTCATGCAGTCAAGTCATGCGATTTAGCAGGTCAGAGTTCACCAAGCTTGAACTTTGCACCGCAGCAACCTGCGAAATTTAACGCATGACCCCGCGTTTCCGGTCTGACGTATTCGCGTGCGTATGAATGGAAGTCTATGGGAAGAAAAGTCAAGTGTGACCGCACCTTAAACCCCGGCCCATAGACTTCCATTCTGTCACGGATTGGCCAGGCTCTTCCACCAGCATCACGCAAAGATCACCATCACCTGAGTATTAACCACACACAGCTGCACCCAATCACTTATAGTCACTACATAAGCACACACCTCACTTCACTCAGTGTCCGGTCTCGTTCCTACGAAGCGGACTCTGAGTGAACACCTCCTGGTAATCACTAGCCTTCGATCTCAGTGTATTGTACTTATCTGCTCTCTGTCTCTCCTAGTTCGTCCAGTGTTCCCGGTATCCTGTCTGCCTTGTGTTTATCGTCAGTCTGTCTTCCCCGCAAGCCCTCTGGTGTGTGCATTCGGTCCTCCTCAGTATCAGTCATCCAACCTGCCACAACGGATCATCAGACCAACCTAACTCCACTCACTTCTCCTCCGTTCTCCTTGTGTGCTCATTTGTTGTAAATAAACATCGTTGATAATTCACTCACCTCCTTTGTCCGTCTGCTTCCCATAACACATTCATACGCATGCGAATGCGGCAGACCAGAAATGCAAACTCATATGACAAGTTTTGCAGTCCGCTGCGTTGAAAAGTTCAAGCTTATTGAACTCTGACCTGCGAAATATCATCACGTGATTGTGTGAGACCAATCGAAGATCAAAACATGACCTCTCTAGACAGAAAGTTAAAATATGGAGCAATCGCTCGCTTTTTTTTAATGTCTAATCATCTTGTTTAATCCCGCCCCTTTTCGCAGTGCCATACAACAGGATTTTACACGCACAAATTCTAGTGTAACCTTGGCATTAGTTGGTTTAGTCAAAGCCAATTGAAGCCAAGCCTGAAATCATAAGCCTAAAAAGCATAACGACTAATGCTAACGACGCCTCTATGGCTAAGGTCTCAAACTGGATTCCTGGGGGGCCGCAGCTCTGTACGGTTTTGCTTTAACCACCTTCAACTCATGCCTGCTGAATAGTCTCTAATATTCTTGAACACTTTGATTAGTTAGATCATCTGCGGCCCCCCAGGAATCCAGTTTGAGACCTGTGCTCTATGGCAATACGTATGGAATGAGACTAAAAGCCACCATTTGATTGGCTAAGACTTTAAGTCACCAAGTTAGTGTTGCGGGTTTTCCAATGGTAAGTAGCACAGGCATTTCCATCTCTCCATAGTAAGAACATCTCTGGGTTTAGTTCTGTTAGTTTAGAGTTGGAGCTGAACTCTGCAGGCACCCCAGTACTAGTATATAAGGAATATTTTGTTGTTTTCATGTTTGCACATTACAATTTTTACTAATTATCAGTAGCAGTTGCCAGTGTAAACAACTTTTGGTAATGGAATATAATTTTTTACTCATACTATATACAAAACCTTTTGGGTAACACTTTAGTTTAGTTACCAATTCACACCATTTACTACTGGCTTATTACCTGCATATCATTAAGATATTAACTGTTTATTAGCAGTATTACAGTTTATTAGCATTATTCTGCCCAATACCTATACTCAGTCACCAGCTAATCGGTATTATATTGATCTAATAGTCTTTGTTAATGGTTTAGCTATAGTGTGAACTGTGACAATTTTTAAAAAGGATTATGTAATATTTTTCCTTAAAGAGCACCTGTTTTACCCCCTTTTCAAGTCTTTTGTGTCTCCAGAATGTGTCTGTAAATTTTCAGCTCAAAATACCCACCAGATTTTTATTATACCTTTTTTAATCTGGGAAGTTTGAGCTGTTATGACATTGTAGCTGTTTTTGTTGCCTGTACCATTAATGCAAATAAGCTGGTTCTACTCACCCACTGTTCCCATGTGCGTGTCAAAGATCTGATGCATGTAGACTTCACGTAGATAAACAGCACAGTGATGGAGCAGTGGAGCATGACATGGAGCAGATCTCTCTTACTACAGTGAGAACTTTCCCAATGGTTATTTAATATATTTGCTGTGGAGTTTATTGAAGCCTTTCTGCAATGATGAGTCCAGGGCCGGAGCAAGCTGAACTGCCTCTCAAGGCAAAGGACGATCACACCGCCCACAAATCGAAAGTGGGGGCTGGGGGGGTCGCGAATATAACTGCTGAGGACGCGGGTGGTGAGGGAGGTGTCGACCGCCACCCTCTCTATTCTAGGCCTAGGTCGCCTCTATGGACGCTCCGGCCCGGGATGAGTCACACACAATGTACGTGCACACAGACACACACACTTTTGGCTTTGCACTGTTTTTACACGTCAAATGTGACAGGATATACGTTAAATTAAACTGCTGTATGGACATCCGTTATGTTAAAGTACAAAATAAACCTGATTTAACTTCCACAAATTGAAACTGAAGCAACTTCTTTTATAATTGTACTGACACAACGGCTTTGTTGATTAATTCAACACAGGCTAATTCTGAAAACGTAGCCCTACAGACGTTTCTGGAGACTGCGAATTACGTAGCCAGTGGTACGTATGGCTGCCTTTAATCTTTTTTTAAACGAACGCTATGGGGCGGTGTGACGCTGTTCCTTTTTGCTTTTACCGCTGCAAGTCGTTTGTCCTGTTAACGCGCCATGTATGTCGGCGGACTTGAGACGCAGAGAGGAGTTGACCACGACGACAGGGTTTGAGTCCAGTGAAGAGCGCTTCTAGAAAGGAGGTAAGACAAAAACAGAACCCAAAAAATAAAATAAACAAGTAAATTGCAGGGTGAGAACACACAGTCAGTCATAAAGTCTATCATAAAGTCTGTCATAAAGTCTGTCAGTCGACAGCAGCCTCTAGTGGGTTTACGCGAGAACAACAGGCACGAATGGTACTCGCAAGGCAAATTTAAGATTTCAAAAAGCGTACACAACGGCCTCTCATGGATTCGCGAAAACAAAAACTGCAGAAAAACGTGCCTATATATTTGTCACTTTAGACAATTCTTTAGTTTTTAAGAAGCGTCAAAACCAGCTAAATCCACATGTGCTTTTTTTGCATAAACCTCTAAATCCAGCTATTGGGATAAGATAGTGTAATTAGTTGAAAAATAACTAAAGATGCAAATTATTTTACCAAACATTAAACATTACACAAACCATCTAAAATTAAAAACACATGAATCTGTCAAGTAAATGGCAGTTCATTCCAGTGTGGTGACCCCTGGTAAACCATGGACAAAGCAGAAGGAAAACGAATAAATGAAATTTGTCAAGTAAGTGCATTAATCAATAACATTAAAATGGACATTAATTAAATCTTAACAATCTGTTGTCATTTCTGATATTTGGGATTTAGATTTAATGTAAGTAGAGCAATGTAAACATTGCAAACATTGTAATTGTAAACTTGTTAGGTTCAAATAATGTAGTGTAAAAACATTGTGAAACGTCAATATCTGTGTATTTTCCATCAATATAAAAAGCTTGTCAGACATATAGGTAATATGAAGTAATAAAAAAAAATGTATAGTTTTATAGATTATATTTATATTTAAAAAAATAGCTTACATTAGCCAATAAAACACTAGGTCTACTGGGCAAAAAGGGTATATCTCTCAGGCAATTTTAGAAAGCTGTCATTCATTCATTCATTCATTCATTCATTCATTCATTCTCACCATACTCAAGGTCTTGGTCTCTTTTTTGCATCTTGTTTATCCTCATAGGATCCATGTGGGATAAAAACCGCATCTTAACTTCGTCTTTCTTAAAACACTGTTTCCGTTTAGTGAAGTTTTCAAACTAATTTCGAGAGGAGCACGTGATATGATTGACTGCAGCTGGCCACTCATCTACATTCACTAGTTAGCTAATCAGATTAACCCCAACTCACTATAAGTAGCCTAGCTAAAACTACTCTCTTATCTTCGTTTTCCGAAGAAACTAACGACAAGTCCACTCCAGCTCTTCCGAAAGCTACTCACGGACAAACCAACCTCCTACTATTTTCAATCATCATCATCATCATCATCATCATCATCATCATCATCATAATATCATCGTCAACTACAACAAAAACAACAACGGAGGCAGCGGAGATCACAACAGCGCAGCAACGGGCAAGAAAGAAAGCTCCGCGCTCCCTGAAACATCAGCCCCATCTCAACAACACCCAGCTCAGCCTGGAAGTCTGCCCGAGACTGAGGCTCCAGTAAGAGGCCAAAGGCCTAGCTACTCCAGCCAGAGCACAATGTTTTATACAATCCTCATCTCCCGCTACTTCAAACCACCACGTACCTTCTCCAGCGTCATCATACGTCTCTCGTATCCAACAAACGACAGTCACAGAACTCCTCCAAACTCCTAGACGCCGGAACCACAAATTCCATACTGCTGCAATAAACCAGAAAAGACCTTACGAATCCACGTCTTCGCTGACTCCGCCCCCCTAGGACACTACAACCACACGCTCCTGCTACGCCCCCTAAACACTACGTACTACAGCCCACAAACACTGCGGCACCCCGGGCCACCAGAGAAAGCCCTAAAGCAATCTCGGAATCTCCCGGACAATAACGCAACTCTTCTAGCCTGCAGCTCCCCAATCCAGTGCAAACTCCAGCCCTCCTCTTCCAGCAATCCTTACCACTCTAAACCCAGCTCTCCCTCCTCTCACACTTGCTACTACTGCGGCGACAGGCACGCCGTCAGCCAAGTCTAAAAGAAAACAAATTACTTGTCAACATTTTCAATCTTTATACTGATTTACGTTTGCACCCTGACCTAATTTTTCTGAATTTCTCATTCCAGGTCTGTATAACGGATCCAAGCCCGGTATCTTGGCGCTCCCTTCCCAGCCCTCCACCAATGCTGAACCAGAAATCACAGAGCTATTATAGAAAAAGAGATCGACAATAAATTCATGTTCGATCCCCTCATCCTTGCTGCTTCGTCAAGCACATTCACATTAGCCTACTGAAATGGGCATTAGAACGTTTCTAAAAACGTCTAATAACGGATCTTTCATCTTCTCATAATTCCGCCTTTTTCAGCATTATTCATCACGCCGAACGAAGATGCCCTAAAGAGATTTCTTGGTTTGTGGCGTGGTATTTAATTAATCTAGTCTGCTGCAAAGCTTCGCAGTCGACATCACCCCCGCCTTTTAAGTCATTCCATTAAACCCTGATCTCTGGTATCTCCGATTTCTGGCATTAATCAGGCATCACAATTCTACTTCGCAGTCTGTCTGACATTCGGACGCAGAAGTAACCACATTTATACTTCAGAACTATTTGCGGGATTCTCGCCAATAACTACGGCGTTCGCACGTAGTTCATCTACTAGACGTTTACACGTATCTCTTAGTGACAGAGATATAAGTTCGGAAGATATAATATATCTGAAGATATAAGAAAGTGACAAGTCTTTCTAATATTGGCATTTCCATCGTGGAAGAACCTCCGGCTCAAGCACTTCTATAAAATTCCTAAGCATCAATTTGGATTCGCAGAATTGCATACATACATCCATACCTAAATAAATCGACTGAAATTTAGTTCCCTTATATATTCTTGAAGAGAAAAGATTGCGCTAAGCACAAACTGTCTATCTTAGGACATCAAAACTCACACGCGCATTATCCTGCAGGGACACCTTTTCGTCACGCACCTCCAACTCGCAGCATCAGTCCCCGGATTAGATGAGAATATATCTCTATCCGATCTCGGCCATATCAACTCGGTCTGAAGGGCGTCGCGCACCGGAGGCACCGCTCAACGCGGCGACGGGGTGCGCACATGACAGGGGGAAGGCTAATGCACACCAGACACGCAAATTCATATGTCATTTAAACTAAACTATTTACATAGCGCTCCGTGGCGCGGCAGAATACAAAGAGTCCTAAATTGTGACCAAGCACTGCGGACAGCCCCCGACGCGCACCCTGATAGAACATATGTTTTGAATTCTAAATGCATGGCGCAACGCAGCACGTCACCGAACAGCGCTTAAGGTGTGCGACCAGCTTATCCTTTCCTTCCTAAGCGCTGGAATTGCTGCCCACTCATTTATAAACGATCCAATTTCATCCTCAGTACATATCTTTAATACACAGACGCCGCCCCCGGCGTAGGCTTAGAGGGATGTTATCAGGACTGCCGACGCGCTACCAACGGACCATATCGCGGAGAAATTAATAGTCCGCCTCCAAAATTCTCATTTACCGTTACAATGAAGCCGCTGTCCACTGCACTAACAAAAGGCGTTATCATTATCATGCTTAAAGGCTGCTTCTCCATCTCTTCATTTGGACTTCAGAAAAAAAAAAAAAAAAAAAAAAAAAATTAATTAATTTATAACTGTTGTACATGTTCCTAATTATATAAGGAAATTGCTGATTCCCTTTCTTGCTTTTGTTTCTAGAAACTGGTACCAGAAGCAGAGCCGCACCTGACCTCATCCCTCCTTTGAAGATGACATTCCCACATACATGATTTGCATCAACACCTATAAATATATTTTAGGAAGTAACCCCAGAATATCTCAATAGTTCCTCACTACAGAACACATCCAAACATTTTATTCCCCACATAACACTTCATTACCGTTTGCCCCCGCAAACAATCAGTCTATTCATCACATACTTGCATTCACACAAACTATGATTCTATTGCTAATTCACAAACCGGCCTTCTTATTAAAGGCTTCCCACCCTCCCAGACATCAGACTGCCCATCTCGCCCTACATACTCTTCAACGCATTTCCACACTCAGAAAGGATACCTATCCTTGCATACAGACCACACTCTAGATGCAATGTTTATTCTTGTTTTTTTTTTTTCGAGTTTCTCAGATGTTGTGAAATTACAGTAACATCTAATTTGATCCGAACATCCACCCCACCATCACAGATCTAACTTTGATTGACGAGGAAACTATCAATCATGATAAACAGATCAATCCAGAAAAGGACAATGCATCTACATATTCAATATCCCCTTCCCCACAAGCCATTCCAAACACTCCTAGCATACATACACTATAGGAAATGCTAAGCTTAAGTCCCCCAGCCCCCCTTTTTCACACACCATCCAGTGACACGCCTTGGTTTCAATAACACATTAAAGCAGTCCTTCACCATTCAGGCTTCCCACCAGATTCATACTCCAGTCAGATTTGGAGCCGCCACCACAGTTGCACATAAAGGGCTATCTCAACAACACATACAAACAATAGGAAGGTGGTCTTCCGATACCTTCAAATCTTACATTCGACTCAGCCACAGTCATCTAAAGGAAGCCCAAAGGACCCTCACCAGCAGACACCTTAAACCTAGCGGCCAAAGGCACGAGCCTAATCCAGGGATAAGACAAGACACAGCCATCCCGGCTCCCAGAGGCCGGAGGAGCTACTCAGCCACCCAAGGGCGCGGGCACGACCCAGCCACCTAACCCTGCTTTCTTCCTTCTGGCTCTGAGTCGCACTCAGCTTTCTCTCCCTATTCACTCACCCAACTCCAGCAGTCACCCAATCCAGAGTTTTTCCCGCCCAGGCCCCCCCTGTCACCCCCGCCCCCCCTGGCCGCTGCCACAGAAGTCTTCACCACCCCTCCACCTTTCCCTGACTTCTGTAGGACCCTGCCCCCCCCCATGGCTCTGACTCCCGCAGGAGTGTTACCCCGAGCTTCGGTTCCCGCAGGAATCATCTCACAGCCCCTCCCCCAACCCTAGCTTTTACATATTATAGGTCATTTTAACAATGACATATAATATAGCTTTATTTTTGCTCTCTGTTTGATTTTATTTATATAAATTCATATATATATGCACCCACGCATATAAATATTAATTTATATATAGCGCTGCCACCACCACGCTCTGTTCCCGCAGGAACACCCCCAGAGCACCAATTCTGCCCGTCACCCTCCAGCAGGAGTCTTCACCTCCCCCTCATCTCTCCCGACTCCTACTGGAGCTGGCCAAAATAGCTCAACCAACCCCGAGCTGTGACACGAGCACGAGTCACGTCACCGACCCTCCCCGGCCCTAGCTTATTTTATTTTCTTATACTTTTATTTTACACATTTACCTTTCATTTATTTTATTTCATTTATATATATGTATATATATATATGCACCCACGCATATAAATATACATTTATATATAGTGCCGTCACCCTCAAGCTCTAACTCCCGCAGGAGTGGTCCCGAGCATCGACCCCCGCAGGGGTCATCGCCCAACTGCCATTCACCCTTCAGCTGGGGCCTTCACCTGCCCTTCCTCTTCCCGACTCCAGCTGGAGATGGCACATACAGCTCTATCTCCCGCAGGAGTGTCCAGGAGCTTCGACTCCCGCAGGAGTCCAAAAAATCGCCCCCCCAAGGCACTAGATTACCCCATTATATATTTATATATCTATATATTTTCATATATACATATATATTTATATATAGCGCTGCCACCTCCCAGCTCTATCTCCGCAAGGAGTGTTCCTTGAGCAATCTACTCCTTTGGAGTCCATGCCCCACCCCAGCCCCCTTCACCCCCCTTATCCAGCTGATGTCCTCACTTCCCCTTCCCCATTTTTAACTACTCCAGCAGGATTCCTGTCCATCCCATGGCTCTAACCCCGCAGGGGTCTCCCCGAGTCTCTACTCCCGCAGGAGTATTCATAGCCCACACCAACCCTGCTCGGGCTCCCGCAGGAGTCTGTATCACCCTTTGCTCCCACAGGAGCCCCCTTTACCTTTCTTTCTGTAAAACCACTATATCCAGCAGCCGGATATAGCCTTCCAAGCCTTTTGAGGAGTTTCTTCGAATACACGGCTGCTGTCCCGAGTCTCCTGCATTTGGGGAGCTCTCGAGAACCACCTGATCTCGTACTCCCCTCATATGCTCTATGGACCAGGCGGGAGCCCTGGGCTCACCTATCTCCGAGCTCAGGGTTCTCTCCCGGGACAGCATGCCAAACTTGCTAACAGTTGTCAAGCAATATCTAAGTGTGAACTCTTGAAGTGAAGTTTTCAAACTAATTTCGAGAGGAGCACGTGATATGATTGACTGCAGCTGGCCACTCATCTACATTCACTAGTTAGCCAATCAGATTAACCCCAACTCACTATAAGTAGCCTAGCTAAAACTACTCTCTTATTTTCGTTTTTCAAAGAAACCCCCCATCCACCCCATCTCCTCCTCCTTTCTACCTCTTACCACGGGGAGCTCTCGAGAACCACCTGATCTCGTACTCCCCTCATATGCTCTATGAACCAGGCGGGAGCCCTGGGCTCACCTATCTCCGAGCTCAGGGTTCTCTCCCGGGACAGCATGCCAAACTTGCTAACAGTTGTCAAGCAATATCTAAGTGTGAACTCTTGAAATGTATAGTAAATCGGACTCATTCAAAGTAGCTTCACTGAACAAAAGCACGTGATGAATGCGTGCTACACTTCCAACTGTACAGTGAGTTTTGAGGTAAGGGACGTTTCCATTTGCCATTCAGTGACAGTCGGACAGGCTCATCCAGTTCATCAAACTCTGTCTTTTAAAATCGAAATCGGAAGTGAAATAAAAAGTCTTCTCATAAAAGCCGACGTATCAGCACGCTGCTACATTGAAAACATATGATTCGATTCACGTCTTCTGATTGGTTCTTGGGACATAGCGGCTTTTGCTGTCAAAGGCTAGTGGCGCTTAGAGGCTTTTGCCAGCAAACTGTTATTTCTAAATGCGCAGACGTTGGGATTCAGATGATTTGAAGCAAAAATATTTGTTGAACATGTACTACGTGCCTAAAGCATTCGTTCAATGTCATTAGCTCATGTTTGGCGGAAGTGGCGTTTAGCGGCTTTTGCATTTTCTCCTCGTGTTCACATGGGTTTCCTCCGAGTGCTCCAGTTTCCCCTACAAGTCCAAAGACGTGCTGTAGGTGAATTGGGTAAGCCTAATTGGTCATAGTGTATGTGTGTGATTGAGGGTGTATGGGTGTTTCCCAGTGTTGGGTTGCAGCTGGAAGGGCATCCGCTGCGTAAAACATTCGCTGGATAAGTTGGCAGTTCATTCCGCTGTGGCGACCCCCAGATTAATAAAGGGACTAAGCTGAAAATAAAATAAATTAATGCTTTATATTCAGATATAAAGTGAGTGTGCAAAAGACTTTAGCTCACATGAACTATAAGTCTAATAAACTGAAAATGCAATAAATTACTGAATACATTACTGAAATAAAGTGGATAGTGCCTGTGGTTTAAAGTTACAAAAGTCATATTTTGACAAATCATTTGATTTATTGCCAGATTACTTTTGCTTAATGGGGTTTATCCGTTATGCTAATTTACTATCTATCAAAAACGAAGGAAACAAATAGCAGCATACTGCAACTTTCATGCCCAAAATTGATTTGTAAAGGCCCTGACTTTGTGCGGTAAATGCAACTTTCTCTTCCACGCTTAAAAAAAAAAACAAAACACAAAAAGCTATAACTCTCTAAGTGTCTCCAAAGCAAACACCAAATCCTTCTGTTCTGTGCTTAGAATCAAAAGCCACGGCCGCAGGCTTGTATCTGCTTCTGCTATCCTGATGAATATTTACATGCTTAAACACTCAAATTAGAATTCATTATCTTGTGTAATCTTGGGTTTAGATCTACATGTGCAGTTGTTTGATTAGTTGCTCGAGGATATGGGTTTTGTGTTTGGTTTGTGGGCCTTCTACCTTTTCTCACACTTGCCTTTTGAAGCTAATGTCTGGCAAACGATAGCCCCGTTGTGTTGGAATTAGCATCTCTTGAAAAGATGTTTTTGGGGTTGAAGTTGTTTGATCCGAACCTCTCAGTCCTACTTAGCAACATCGTCTTGTGGCAACATGCTTTGGTACCAAACATATTACCATGAATAATTGAAGAACAACACTGGATTTAGTTGAATGAGCACCTGCACATTAACCGCTTTAATGCAGAAGCTTCGCCACAGCGGTGGGATTTGTACATTATTGAAGAGAAAATACAGCACGGTCGCCTTTGTCATTCTTGACATTTCCTGAAACCATCTTTGCTATTTGACAGCATTAAAGATGCATGAGGGGCCTACGAATCCGCTCGAAGAATTTTCTTTTTCCTCGAGGACTGAAATCTTGTGCGGCTTCGACTTTAAAAGGTAAAGTAGGTTTATTCTGTTTCTGTCACGGTCAGCCTGCTGCGAAGCAGGTCACTGTCACGTTGACATTTTAAAACATGTTCTCTCTTTCCTCCGCAGCTGCTTGAGGTTTATCTCGTGCAACAGAGGAAGTGGTGCGGGAAAGAGAATGCGTCGGCCCTAACGTTTCGTGTGTACAACAGGATATCCGACGCTGGGAGCGTTAGCCTCGTGTCAAGAGACACGATATAAAAGATAGATTGCCACTTGTGTTCTTAAGATGTACAAAAACTCTATTTTTAAAAATGTTTTTGTCCCTCGTCTTTTTGTCTTTCAGTGCATCTGCTCTCTCTCTCTCAAATGGCTGTGGTTCGCGCTTTGGAACGCAGACGTCTCATTTCAGCTCCTCGTGCATAGAAATAGTCAAACAGTTCTTATCTGAAGCTCATGTCTTATCAAACTTGCAGACATTCTGTGTACTTTGAGTGTGCTACATTTACTCATATGCGAATACGTTAATTGCCTGTTGACTGACGGCTGGAAAAGACAGGGATTTGATGCTGGGGCAATGGTAATTGTTTTCAGATTTGTTTTAGAGTGTCTTTTTGATCAAATTTGTGGAAGAGCGAGTGAGAGAGAAGGAAAGGAGGAGGTGAGGGAGCCAGACACTACTCATGGGGCCCATTAGGAAATTGCCAGTAAGCAAAGTTGCAAATAAGCTGTCACACAGTACAAATGAGATTACCTTTCCAATGTGCCCTGGAACCTGCGCACCGGGGGGATGCAGAACCAGTCACGGCAAAACAAGGCACAATCGGCTGATTTATCTCAGCGCTTGATCTTCTGGTGGTGTTTCTGCCTCTGTTTTTTTTTCATGCATGGTGTGCAAAACAGTTTACAAAGTGCTTGCAGCACAAGTTAATCAGTTGTAGACAACCTCTGAAGCGAGTCGACATAGTGTTTCAAGTCAGGGATTTCACTTATAGTCATCAGCGTTGGATTTATACACAGACAGAGAGGCTTAGTGTGCGTTTACATGACAACGATGTACTAAAAATGGAGAAGTTTTTCCACAAGTTTTGTTTATAGACGCCAGCGTTGTTAAAGCCATCCCCATGCACATTGATCAGTAAAGAAAAACACAAGTGCTGTTTTATGCATGCCAAGCCAGCAGTAGGCGGTCTCACTTTGTAAAGAAACACCAGGCAACTGTGCAAATAAAGTCCTATAATCTCCTGTTGTTGGTTTGACTGTAAATGTACTCACATAATCCTACAGACTGAACATATAATACATACTATGTGCATGTAATTTATGACTTCAGGTGCATTCCAAGAACTTTGGTTGCAGGAAGATGATGATGTACCTTTTCTGAGTAAGCTTTTACAATTAGCAATTAACAATGTATGTGCATAGTGTGTTTTCATGCTTTTATGGTGTGTTGACACTATTTTTGTTCACTGAACATCCAAATTGTAATTTTTAACACTATATCTGAAGTATCCAATACCCAAAGGCACGAGAATAAGTTCACAACCTGGGGTGCGTTTCCGAAAACAATCGTTATCCATCTAAGGTCTCAAGTTGTGTCGTTACAAACATAGTTCATTGATTTGGCATTTCCCAAATCCATCATATCAACGAACATTCGCAAACTGCATTGCAACTTCTATGCTTGCAACTACACCTCTGGAGCTGTAGAAACATAGTTCCTGGATGTTGTCCCCCTATGCCCTATTCATTTAGAACATTCTAACGTCATCATTTAGATCATTTAAACTTGTAATGATTTTTTTTTAAATAAAGCAATAAAGTCATCACTCTTAGGTGTAATTTGCTTTCAAAGCATTTTAACAGTTCAGTTTTAGCGATCTTCAAGTTTACAATATCACTCTCTTTGCAGTGCACTTTGAAAACATTGATTTAATTTGAATCTGCATCCAAACGATGCATCGTACTATGGTAGTTCAGCCGCGAGTTACTTTGTTGTTTGGGAAACGCACTCCTGATTGGTCAGCCTTTGTGATGCATTGAAAAAGCTAAATTGACGTCATGAAAATTTACCTAAAAATTTATTTTACCTAATTTAATGAGTTTTTTTTTTTTTTTGTACTGTAGTTTAACTTGATATTTTCAGTCAGTTTGACTAAAGTTAAGATGACTATAAATGTTAATTTGATTCAACAAAAAAGGCAGCAAATGTATTTTTATTATTTAATTTTTACAATACTTTGCTGTGCTGAACCAGTCTTGCACAGACAAAATTATTAGCCCACCTGTAAATTCTTTTAAAAATATTTCCCAAGTGCATATTTTTAAATATAATAGTTGACATACAACATAAAAACAAAATAGTGGTTATTTTCAAATTCCTTTTACACCTGTAATTTTTATAGACCCTTTTGACATTTCCGGGGTTCTAAAAAGCAGAAGTCGTCATCGTTGGATAAACTTCTACAATCCTCAAAGTGTACTACAACAGACAGATATATCTTTTGTTCCCATTTGCTACAATAGCAAAAGAAAAGAAAAATCTATATGAGGTTTTTGTTTCTTTACATATATTGAAGAAATTGTTATGTGATTAGAAGAAAGAAATGTGTGAAATATGCTGTCTCTTCCTTAGATCAGTGGTTCCCAAGAGGGGTCGGGACCCCCAAGGGGCTGTGAGACAATGAAGAGGAATGATTTCTAAAAATCTAATTAATTTTATTAAACTAATAGAATTACCATATTTTATATCTATAACCTACTGAAGAAAAAAAAGTGAAGGTAATAGTTACATTAAAAAAAAGAACAAACAAATACAGAACGATTAGACTTTCGATTTTTTTTTTTTGCGACTCCTAGGGTGATTATGTTATATTAAGACACAGCAATTGCATCAGATACAACACATTGATTTTATGGCACCAGGTTAAACTTTCTGACACCTTTATGGCACTCACGTTTAAACCATAAATAGAATGTATTATGTGTGCAGTTGTGTGCGTCATTTATATATATTTATCACCACTCCAGATGATATTGGGTGTCGCGAGTCACTGGCATTGTTATTTTGAGGGTCACGGACTATAAAGTTTGGGAACCCCTGCCTTAGATGATGGAGCAGTGTTAACTAATAATGTAATTTATTGCAAACTGAGAGAGATGAGAATGGGGTGGGGTGGGGAGTTCAGAAAAGGTTTGAGAGTCAAGACTCGAACTTGGGACATTTAAAGCACAATAGCTACATGTTGGCCCACTGGCCACAAGGCTAGTAGCACTGACATTAAATCTGACAATTAAATGTTAATTGCAAATGCAAGTGCATCACGAACTGTGACAAATATTCATTGTTTTACTCTTAATATAGAACATACTCATCTTAAAGTCTGAGTGAACTAAAAGTTGCAGAAACTTCAGACTGAAATAGAATATAGAGTAGGGGGCGAACCTTTTTTTTTGCGCATCATTCCCTCCTTCCAAACTAATAATAAGCAGGGTATGGTTAAGGATATTGTGGTTGAATCTATCAAACTCTAAATACAGAAGCAAATTCCCAGCAAACAATTTTGTGTTTATTAGACGTCTAATAGACATCTAAACATAAACAGCTTGGCTAAAAGAAGGCTAAACTTGGTCTTTTAGTGAAAATCTAATAGACATCTAAGAATAGCCCAAAACTAGACTAGAACTAGACAAAAAGACAGATTAGACAGACTATATATGCGGTCATACATTTCAGTTTTTTTATGACTAGGATAGTTTTGGCCCATTCTAAGACATCTATTAGATTTCACTGACAGCCCAAATTTAGCCTTGTTTAAGCCTAGACGACTATGTTTAGACATCTATTAGACATTTATTAGACATCTTTTAAAATAAAAAAAGCTTGCTGGGTGGTCAGACTTTGATTAAATATTACCAAAACAAACATTTTTTCAGTGTATTAACATGCTGATGACTATTAACAGTGTATTAAGTGTTTACCAGAAGAATAACAATGTGCGCTAGCAAAATAAACATTGTAATTTTTGATTTCACACAGACTTCACACATTTGTAACCACAATATCAAAAACATGGTGGTCTAGACAAATTATTACAACTAATGGTAAAATATATGAAATGTATTATACTGTATTCTATCAGTCCTGAATATGACAAAGGCAATGTGGAATTATTATAGACTTATCTGGACAAAGAGAATTAAAATAAGAATACTAATTCAAATAAACAAACAAACAAAAACGCCAAAACTGAACTTGGGATAATGCTGAAAGAGCCCTGGTACATGCAAGAACAGTCCCCCCAGAAGAGTTCAAGATGAAGGTCACACCAAAAACTGACTTTTGCCAGAAGCCATTTTGTTCTGAAAATTGTGCATTTAAAGCTTGTGTACACATTTCCTGTACTCTCTGCATTTAAATGAAGACACTAATAAATAAATATGGATGGCTGTTTAAACTTTGCTAAAACCAGCAGAGTACTTTTGCACAGTACTATTTAAACAAATATAAATAGATGTAATTGTTCTTACATAAATAAGAGAGCGTGGTCACATTTTGACTTAGCTGCTATAGATACAGTTGAAGTCATAATTATGAGCCCCCTTTGAATTAATGTTTTTTTTTTATATATTTCCCAAATGATGTTTAACAGAGCAAATACATTTTCACAGTATGTCTGATAATATTTTTTCTTCTGGAAAAAGTCTTATTTGTTTTATTTCGGCTAGAAGAAAAGCAGTTTTTAATTTTTTAAAAAACATTTTAAGGTCAAAATTATTAGCCCCTTTAAGCTAATTTTTTTTTTCGACTGTCTACAGAACAAACCATCTTTATACAATAACTTGCCTAATAACCCTAACCTGCCTAGTGAACCTTATTATCCTATTTAAGCCTTTAAATGTCACTTTAAGCTGTATAGAAGTGTCTTGAAAAATATCTAGTCAAATAGTATTTACTGTCATCATGGCAAAGATAAAATAAATCAGTTATTAGAAATGAGTTATTAAACCTATTATGTGTAGAAATGTGTTGAAAAAATCTCTCTGTTAATCAGAAATTGGGGGAAAATTGAACAGAGCGGCTAATAATTCAGAGGGGCTAATTATTCTGACTTCAACTCTATATTAACAACAGAAAGTTGTCAGCATGTCACATTCTGTGAAATTTTGTGAATATTTATGAGTCACTATGATGCAGAGATAGATAAGAGCTTCGAGTGACTGCACTTCCACTTCCTAAATGCAAGTATATCAGGCCAACAGTCCTCCTGCCTGACAATATTTCTCTTTCTAAAACACAAGTCCCGTTCCGCTTATGGTGTGTTTATCGGTGGCACCAATAGTTACCAAAAAAGCCGAAAAAGAAACGACAGCGATTTCGCTGGATTTACAGTATCTGAATTGGGTATATTTTGCGGCGAGACTTGTCTTTCTTGACTTAAAGTTTGTATTGTGGCGTAACCCAAGTCTATTTTCAGTCGACCAAAACGCCGTTGCTGCAGACACCCAGGAGAGACCCTCATTAAATTCGCACCAAATGTATGATTCTGTCACACCCACAAAAACCCCTCACGTCCCACTAATCCTATTCCACGGCTCCATCTTGTTTATCTTTTGTAGGGCCCGAAATGACTACATTTAAACTATTCTGGCGAACGTCTGAACGCACCATGCTATTGACATGACGATGAGGTTTATCTCAAACTGTTACCTTGAGAGTGTGTGCACACCACTGTCATCATCATTCAAAGCTTTTGTGGTTCATTCTCCAGCGCAGGAATAAAAACGCAGAAGTGTAGCACTGCTATGATATTTGCATCGACAGCTGAACATGCAAACTTTCAGATTTGAATGCAAACTGCAGTCCGTGGTTGAGTGTTGAAGGGCAGACCGCGTCTGAGAGAGTCAAGCGTTCTGTCGACTCAAGTGTGAAAGAAGATTACACTAAACAGATCATAGTCTTATCTGTGAGGTATATTATTCAATTACTATTACGTACACATGTCCGGATTACTATTATTTCTGGTTAATAAGGGGGTGAGCTGGCATGCTGCTCTGCTTTAGTAAATTTAAAGAATTTAAATATTTAGTGAGAATATTAATATTATTATCCTTCAAGGAATATTTATGAAAAACTTCTGCACTGTAAATAAATTATATGACAAAAAGACATGACTACAAATATTTTTATGTTACTTTAACTTATTTTATTAAGTGAAAGGTCCAAAACGTGTCCCATTTATAAGCTCATTTGTACGATTTTGACTGCTATGCCATAGTAAATTGTGAAAATAACCCATCGAAGAACGCTTTGAGACCAAGCATAATCCTGTGTTGGCTGTCGCTTCTGTTTGATTGAGAACAGTTGAATGTGCTGGCCAGTTTGTTATTTGCCTAATAAATTCGTTTTTTAGGCTAGTTTTAATAAAACATTACAGATTCTTGTTTTTCTCCTAATGATATATGGAGTAATAAAATTGTATTTTAAAAAATAAGTATTGAATTCATATTTCTTTATTCTAAATGTTTAGGAAATGTTTTGATACATAAAAAGGTTGGTTATGCTGACCATCCGACCAGCTAATCCAGCAAAAAAATTGTGCTTAAAATGTCAATAAAATGCAGTATTTAAATCTCAAAATTTAATAAAAAATGAGGTGAATAACTGCAAAAAGGTCCACTTTTTACAAAAAAAGAACCACCCCTTTGAATCATGTTAACGCTACATTTTTAGTCAGTTTGATTGATATAAGTTGAGATGACTAGAAAAGTTCATTTGATTTTTTTTTTACAGTGTGTGCTCTGCAATACTTTTGTGTCATTTTACCCAACACAAAGCCATAAATAAATGAGAATAAACAAAACAGTTTCTGTAAAAACCACAAAGTTTTTGCTGCAAAAACTGCATGTTTTGCATATTTTATCTATTGCTGGTGATGACATGGTTAGGCCCATTGGGGCACTTTATCACACTATGGGGTAAGTTGTCCTGGCTTTAAATCTGAAAAATGCTGGGTTGTTTTTACGCAGTGTTGGGTAAAATGTGAACAAACCCAACTGTTGGGTTAAATGTTCAATTTAAATATTTGATCTAGTGTTTTTTTAGAGTGAAGCTATAAAAGTTGCGAGCAAAGGTTATCAGAGTATATTTGTAAGACTGTTACGATTTGTGTACTCAAACACGGTTGTCCAGTAAACACAATTTTTGTTAGATTTTTACAATATTTTTTATGTTTTTATTTTATTTTATAGTTGACCAGGGCATCACTGTGGCACAGTGGGTAGCATGATCGCCTCACAGCAAGAAGGTCACTGGTTCAAGCCCCGGCCCAAGGTACCACTCCAGTGACAGCTCGCGTACCTTTATTTCTGAGAGTGTACCATGAGAGCTTGTGATGTTCTGGGTTCAGTTGTTTTACCAACAGTTATATAATATTAGGATTTAATATTGCAACAAATATCAAAACATGAATTAATTAAAAATAAATAATCACTATGACAATTATATAAAATTGAACTTTATTATAAAAATGAAAATTTACATAGACACACACACACACATACACATGCAGTTGTCAAAATTGTTAGGCTTTCTGTGATTTTAATTCTTTTATAAGTATTTCCCAAGTGTTGTTTAACAGAAAGTGTTAAGACATAGTGTAAATAACTCTCTTTAAGAACTTATTTGTTTTGTTTGCCATGTTGACAGTACATAATATGTTTCTGCTAATTTTGCAAGACACTAGTATTCATCTTAAAGTGCAATTTAGATAATAAACTAGGTTATTATGTTAACTACGCAAGTTAGTTGGTCAAGGTATTGGATAGCAGTGGTTTGCTATAGCCAATCGAAAAAATTGGACTTACAAATGTTAAAACTGCTTTTAATTCAACCTATAAATAAATAAATGTGTATATATATATATATATATATATATATATATAATATATATATATATATATATATATATATATATATATATATATATATATATATGCTGAGAAAATATCCTTGGTCTGTTAAACTTCACTTAGGTAACATTTAAAAAAAATTCAGATGGGGGCTAATAATTTTGACATTTGAAGCAAAAAATCTAATAATTTCCAAATGTAGCTCTAAAAAATATTATCATCATTTTAATTAAAAATAAAATATCACACTGTAACATTTCTGTCAGTGTTCATTTACATTCTTCCTTCTATAACTTTTACAGTAAGTCAGCCCACAAAAGGTCATTCAGACCACAGCTAGCTCAATAAATCACAAGAAACATGGATTTATTAGTATCAAAATATAACCCATATCTCCTACACCTACAGGCTGCAGCACACACAAAAATAAAGAGCATAATGTCCAGACCTTAACAACTCATCACACACACCATATAATGAATAATCCCAGATATTACACTGTTTGCACAATAAGAGAAACGCGGTTGTGAGGAAGAGCTCTTGCATGAGTGCTGGCTCACACTGCCATACATGGGCAAATTTCTGGGACTCTGTGTGTGTGTGTAAGTGTGTGTGTGTTTGCCGGCTGGAATTTCGCCCTCTGACGTCACTGCCTGTTACTCTCCCAGATTTGGGAAAAAGAAGTTTCACTTTAAGTGGGGATTTGAAACTCTGTGATTCTTAGAAAGCGAGGTAAGAGATCTATTAACGCTTTCGAGGAGGCGCCTCCACGCGCCCGAGACGCCGATCTCAGGCCCGGTACGGTGCGGTGCTTCTTCTGCTGATATTAGAACTATATTTGACAACTATATGTTCTTGTGTGAGAGACTCGAGCTGTGCCATTGAAATGGAGGGCGTGGGGTTGCGAGCAAGGAGGGGGCGAACTTTGTTTCGTGTTTGTACCCCTCAGCCGAAACATTTGCGGGAACGTATAGTACATTTGGGGGTGTCGGCGTAGTTTTGATGCGATGTGTAGAGCCATGTCGCGTGTAAACTTGTGAAAATGATTGTGTTGGGATTCTGAAACATTGTTGCTGTGTTGTGTTTCTCGTGAAGAATGCGGAAGTAAATAGGCTGGAGGCTTCGCTGTAACAGTGTGCTAGAGACGTGGCTTCTGCTCGTATGAGCGACAGATATGACAGATTAGTGCTGGACATGTGCTTTGTTTGTGCTGTTGAGCTTTCGTGTCAGTGTGATGCTGCACTTGAGTTTGGTTACTCGGTGTGTGTACTTGTTTACTGGTTATTAGAAGCAGTGCTTGAAAGTTGCTTTAATTTGTACGTTGTTGCGTTGTAGGAAAGATATAGCTCTGGGCAGTGAACTTGACATCGTGACTTGCATTTTGCAGAAAGCCTACATCTATACCCCCCTCTATTTTTTTCTGTATGTTACAAAGGACACCCACTTCAGTGTATACAATGTACCAAATAAAATTATGATAGCTTAAAATACTCTCAATGACCACAGTGCAGACAAAAAGTACAAATAAATTGTCATTTTGAATCTTTGCTGTTTTTCTTCACACAACAGTAGACACTATTGCAATAACTAAATGCACTACAGAATGTTAGGTTTACACACATCTACAAATTACATGTAAACACCACAGCTTTTTACATGGTAATACTCTACTCTTGAGTACTTTTAAAATGGCTACTTTTTCTCAGACTTTAAGTAATATTTAAAACAGATACTTTTACTGTACTTGCATTACATTTTTAGGCAAGTGATGGTACTTTTACTTAAGTATGATTTTTTTTTATTACTTTCCACCACTGTTCAGAATATGTATTTTTAGGAAGTATATCTCTTGGGTTCATTTATGATTGGATGTTATCGCTGTCATTTATTGGCTTTTGTTTACTTATTAAAAGTATTTGAACACTACACTACAGCTAAAAATACTTGTAAATTCTGATTTTGAATCAATGTACTTTGCTGTTATCTTTCACAACACTAGGTTTTATCCATTTGCCAGCATTAAGGTTTAATATAGGGCTGCACGATATTATGAAAATCTAATATTGTTGATCTAATAATTTTTTTTTCTGCAATATAAATTGCGATATGAATACAATTTCACCAAATGACTTAAATATTTCTATTTGAAAATTATTTTTAATTTTAGATTGGGCAGATTCTGTAAGAGAGTGTATCTGCAAAAAAGTTTAATCAACAATCTACAATTATAGATAATTTCACTAAACAAAAAAACAAAAAACAAATAAAATAGTGTTTTATTGTTTTCCATGGTCTCAACACTTTTCAGGTATAGAGTTTAATAATCAAATGTAAATTTATAATGCGTAGTCTTCGTTGTATAAGCAGTTTGAAAAAATTAATCGTTATTAGAGATACAAACGGTACAATTTCTTAGGTCTAAATGCTTTTAAAATCCTCACAGTCACCTCAAAAACACTTGCAAAATGATCTATTAAAATCCAGACTCAACATTGCAGATCCTGCGATGTGACTATTGCTAATGCTCACATTGCAATAGTGATGCTAAAACGATATGTTGTTAAAATATATATATATATATATATATATATATATATATATATATATATATATATATATATATATGTGTTGAATTATATGTCACATGTAGGGATAATCACATGTAGGAATATGTTTGTCATTTCATTATTAAAAAATGTATTTCTTATGTCTTTCTCTTTTTTATTTCACTCATATTTTGATATGTTCCACACAAACACAATTAAATACACACTTTACTTTGTATTAATTTAATATGATCATTTGATCCAAAGACCAAAGTGTCTTTGTTTGAACTGTATATTAAATAAGGTCTGAGAGTGTTGACAGAGCAGGGACAGTGCTGTGGCTGCTTATCTGACGACAGATATCAAAGATTAGTGCTGGACATGTGCTTTGTGTGTATTATTGAGTTTACATGTAGGTGTAATGCTTTAAAACGTATACTAGAGTTTAGTAACTTGGTGTGTGTGTGTATACTTGTTTACTCGTTAATAGAGGGAATGCATGAAATATTTTTTTTAACTTGTGCAGTATTGTGACTAGATATGGGACAATAACAATCAAGGGATACAGTCGTTTGGAAATGTTTTAAAATTGCCACATTTTTTTGCTATACTGTTATTATGGTACGTGTAAGATTTTTAAATAATTTTTTTTACGTTTTTTTTTTTGTTTTTTTTGGACAACAGTATCTCCAGCAAAAAAAGAAATCCAAAAAACGTGTTTTATATTGTAAAGAATTTTTTTTTTTGTTAAAAACAGCAGAAGTCAATGATTCATTTGTATGATTTAGCCTGACTTTATCCTGATTTAATGCTCCAAAATATTTTAAATGTTTAACAAAATAAAATATATAATGTTCAAAGGGGCAAAAGTTTTTGTTTTTACTTCGACATTTAAAAAGAATATATTTTAGAGCAGTAATCACAACCATCAAACCGTGATATTTTTATAATAATTTTTTGGGGGGGTTCACCTTTAATTGGAAAGGACAGTAGAGGTTGCAGACAGGAAAGTATTGGGAGCAGAGAGAGGGGAAGGGACAGCAAAGGACCTCGAGTCAGGCATCAAACTCGGGTCGCCGTGAGCACCATGGTGCTATATGTCGACGCACTTAACCACTAGGCTATTGATGCAGACACACCGTGATATTTTTAAGCAAGGTTATCATACCATCACATAATACAGATATCGGCCCATACTTCATTTTGACTTACAGTATTTTTTTCATTGAAGGGCATATATTTGCAGCTCTAACAACTAGTGTCATCAAACATATAGATAAAGATCGATACTGAAATATTTAAAAGGATACTATCTTGCTTTTGGTTAGCATCGATACTGGCTTTGCTCTCTCGCACCCACTCAATTTATCTCACCAGCAGGGAGATGAATAATTAATAATAATATTAAGATTTTAACACTTTTGTTTTAATCAGAAAATAAGATGAGATTGCATTAATTTAGTTTTATTTAGTTTTTTTTATTCCCTTTTTGCTTCATTTGCATACATTTAAAGTTGTAGAATTTGTTCCCAATGCTATTGGAAATGGTACTGAATGTCCATATTTTTCAAGGCATTGTATCCGAGTACACAAAATACCACACAAGTTCCACAAAATCTTGTCAGTCGAAATTAGAACAAGAATCATTTGATGAATTCATAAATGATTCTATATAAGGATTACATCACAGCCTTAAAATGAATTAACTGTCATTTTAAGTTCTTATAATCTCTCCTTCAAACCACAAGGTTTTACCCATTTGCCAGCATGTTTTAAATCATTTAAAATATGATGAAATTTAGTGTGATCATTTATTCATATATATATTAAAGTATAAGTACGGGTCAGAATAAGTACATTTCATTTGTAAATCTGTTAAGCTAATTGATGATATAAGATTATTTCACCCATATTCTGACACTTAATCTAAATTTTGTCAAAATAGACACTTCACACATTAACAGGCATCATAACGACCTGGTTGACCTTTTATTCATAGGTTATCATTATTATTTTAATTGTTTATTACTATTTATCAGAGTTATGTCAGCATATTATCCAATACAAGAATGCTATTTTTTGTGGTCCTTGTTTTCAAGGAGTGCACCTTAAAAAGTTTTTTTTTAAAACGCTTTTGCTGTTTTCAGTTGATACAGACACAAAAATATTGTTTTGTGTGAACTGAATATTAAATAATATATGATACAAGTTTTGACAAAACAGGGACATTGTTTCAAAATTGTGTATTTTTTTAACTAAATGTCTCTTTTTTTTCAGAACATTATTATATTTTTAACACAGCATTTAATCTTAAATAATCTATGATGCAAACAGGTGTTTTTTATAGTAGTAATGAAGAGACACTGGAAATACGTATGAGCTGCATGCTCACGAACAAATCTAGTACATAATTATAGATCATATTAGCATTTTAGATTTCACTAAACCGTACACCATAAAAATGCTGGGCTATTGTAACCCGATTTTAGGTTCAGTATGGATGAACCCAACCATTGGGTTAAAAAGTGTCATATTAATTTAAAGGAGACTTATTATGTCACTTTATACAATATGTAAAATAAGTCTCTGTTGTCCCTATAGTGTGTATCTGAAGTTACAACCCGAAATACACCATAATGTTTTATAACTCTTTCAAAGTGCCCTTTTTGGGCTTTGATCCAAGTTGTGCTGTTTTGGTGACTGTCACTTTAATCTTAAATGAGATTGTGTGTCTTTTCAAAAGAGGGCGGAGCTCTATGCATCAGCATAGCCGCAAATTCAAATTCAAAACAGGACTGAAGTTTTAGGGCTGTCTTTGTGAAAAACTGAAGGTGTCAAATGAACCATCTCAGAAGTATGTAGTCTATATTAGAGACTATGGGGTTCCTTTGTATTTCCCAGAACCACATTTATAATCATCTTAGTCACTGAAATGATCTTCAGTAGGTACGGTGTGAAAACTCTAATGGCAGACAGTTGCTTCTCACTAAGGGCTATCTATGCTAATGAGGGAGAGATTGTCTCTAATGGGCAGAGCTTTCCCCCTCCAATGACATGTACCAAGGTCAATCAAAGTGTTTCTGCAGACTTTTTATTTAGTGTGATTTTATATATATATATATATATATATATATATATATATATATATATATATATATATATAATATATATATATATATATATATATTATATATATATATATATATATATATATATATATATATATTATATATATATTTATATATATATATATATATATATATATATATATATATATATATATATATATATATATATATATATTTATATATATATATATATATATATATATATTTATATATATATTTATATATATATATATATTTATATATATATTTATATATATATATATTTATATATTGATTTTTATTAATATATTGATTTTTACTCGCTGACTATATTAACCCACTGTTGATAGACAGCAACATTTCAACCACTTATAAAAGTGCTTTTTGCATAATAGGTCCCCTTTAATTGAAGAAAATGAACCCAACATTATATTTGTTCAGCATTTTTTTGTGTATCGTTACTGGCCAACTGACAATTAATACTACTTCAAATCCAGCTCTCCATTTTTTTTTGCACTTGACACTGGGTGAGTGTAATTTCAGGCCCTGTTTGCCTGATTGAAACCACAGCATGAAAAACTAATTTAATTAGTAATTTGGGTGCAAGTCGAAACAGAAAGACGATTGATGGTTACAACATAAGTCTGGGTGATTTGAGCATGTTTCTTTTAAACTACCTTTTATCTGCGCTAACAGTGTGAACAAGCACTCAGTATTGACCGTTTTTAGACACTTTTGTTGCTCAAAGTTAAATATGCAGTTTGTTGTGAGCTATGCTTTATAACAGCCAATTCAAATCATCAGATACAATACAGATTCTTATAATAATTTTTCTTTTGGTTAACATGAATCCAATGTAGTGATGTGGGCATTTAGTCTAATATTGAGGTCCGCTCTGTATTGGTATGAACTCAATCCCTATCTTCCAAAATATATTTTCTTGTCAGAAAAGCAAATATCTCCATTTCAAGCCTACCAAAATGTCTAGAATACAAACATTGTTCCTCTTAAAAGTAACTAAGTGCTTAAATATTTATCTGTTTCCGTACAAAGACGACATTCAGAATTCAGCTTTGATATGAATCTCTAATCAATAACATCAAGGCCTCCCAACCATCAAACTGAATATCTCTTCTGAATATCCCCTCATCCCTGCCTCCCAAAAAAAAAAAAAAGTTTTCACTCCAAACTACATCTCACCCAACAGCAGGAATTAAAAACGAGGACATGTCAGACAGACTAGTGATGCTTAAAGTTAAAAGACGAATCCTGCCTTTGAGCCGAGTCTTCCTTTGACTGTCGTTTTGCCATTAGTGCAGACTTTCTATGAATATTGACTGTGTGCTGTATTACTGTAGGTTACTGTAGGATCAAATATTCTGCGCCTCCTTTCTGTTGCTATGGAGACGCTGTGATCAGGTGCCGTCTGGAGCAGAAGAGTGACAACTGAAAGTTAAAAATACACAAAGAAACACAACAATTACTGTGAGCAGTTATTATGGATTTATGCAGTAGTTAATTCTGGTGTCATAAACAGTTTAAACGGCTGTTGAATGGAGTCCATCTAGATGATTCTATTGGCTGGAAGAATTTTTAAAAGGGGTTCTCTGTTGAGTGAGTGCCTGTTTAGAGTATTATGTTCAAATGCGTTAAAGTTGTTTTGTAGTTTGAGTTCTGTATATAGAGCATATTCTTTATTATTTTAACAAACCTATATTGCAAGCTCAAGTTAGTATTTAATTTACTAATAAGCTATAGACAATTGCACGAGTGTCAGTAAGATGTTTCGAGATAAATAAATGCTTGTGAATTGATTAATGGCACCAGTAAAGACATTTAGAATCAGGGATGGGAAAAACTACATTGAAATGTATTTTAAAATGAAATACTAAGTACCTCAATTTTACGTGTATCAAATACACTACAAAATACAGCAGTGACAAAATGTATCAAAATAAAATTCTGTATTTTTGTATTTTGAAAATACTACAAAATACTTTTACGTTGGAGTAGACTTTTTTGCGCAAACCTTCTATCAATAGGCCTATTGGATCAATCCCGTCACCATTAAACTGGTTTAGTGAAGTAAACAATGATTGATAACAAGAGCTTTTCTCTGAGCAAGTTTAAGTCTGCTTCTCTACAACTCATTCACCTCTACTGTACATAAGGCGGTATTCATAAAAAAATGTAACTTGTGTAAGTTTTATTCATAAACTTAGATTATTTATGAATAGAAATGTAGGTTTTATTCAAAAAACTTGTTTTCTCTTTGATTTTAGTGTATATTTTGTACAAACTTCACACAGAAAGTACAGATAGATTAGATTATCTCTTAAAAATGATCTCTTTAATCACTGTAAAAAACCATTTAATGAGCAGGAATATTTTCACCATCTCTTAGAAGTGCTTTTTTTCCTAACATTTTTGCAATTGAAATCTTCAATACTCAATGTAAAATCACGATTTCTGAAAACTACAAAGAATTCCATAAAGTTTAAGCCATTTCCATAAATCATGTTTTTTTTTTTTGTAATTGGACTCAAAATACAATATAACACAAAATTTGGGAGTTTTGACCAGTAGACTGGAATATGATTTATTATTTTATTCTCATACTGATTAACTACGTCAAAGTTTGTAACTAACTATAAAGAGCACCTGCAGATTAGCTACTGGCATTTGAAACAGCCAATTTATTATTTGTAGGTATCGCCACTGTAGGACTTTTTTATTTTGTTTTCTTATTTTCCTGTCTGATTTTGACCTGCTGCCGAATTTACCACTGCTATTTGTCACTTATTTTCTTTATATGTGATGCATAATTACCATCCATACTCCAGGCATTGATGAACTTCTTCAATATTAATCAATTTTCTAGTCTGATCTCAAGCCTTGGCAAGTAACTAAGAAAACATCAATCAAAAGCCACATTTATATATTGACGTGATTGTCGTCGTGTAGACTTCTTAAAAAGTATTTTACAGTATTTTAAAAGTACAAAAGTACAAGACTCTAAAGTATGATACAAATATTAAGCCATTTTCATACACCCTATTAAATACAAATTACAAAGTACTATTTTGTATCTAAAATATGTATTTGAAATACATCAGAATCAGAATCAGAAAGAGCTTTATTGCCAGGTATGTTCACACATACGAGGAATTTGTTTTCGTGACAGAGCTTCTACAGTGCAACAGGATTACAGAGACAGGACAAAAAACAGATAATAAATATATTTAAAAAAATAGAAGTAAGTAGTGAATGCAAATATACAAATTGACTAGTGTATGTACAGCTATATTACTATATACAACGTTATATGTGCAGCTGTTATGTGCAAATTGGCATGTAAAGTGTGTTGTTAAATAAGTGTATATGTGTATAAAAGTGTATGGCAAGTAGTGATGTTGACATGTAGACAAGTAGACATGTATCATAAATACTGCCGATCCCTGTTTAGAATGATACAGAAAACTTTTTCAATTGATTATTTTAAATGTTTTGTTGAGTGAAAAATCAATACTGAAATTATTCCTGAAAAATTAGAGTAGGCATGGGACAGGATAAGATTCTGATGGTATAATAACCTTGGATAATAATATTACGGTTTTATGGAAGTGTGATTACTGCTCTAAATTTATTCTTTTTTTAAATGTCTGGGTAAAAATCTAAAACTTTTTTTCCGCTTTGAACATGATATATTTTATATTGAGAAACATTTATAATATTTTAAAACAGTAAACATGCTGAATAATTCAAATAAATCATTTACTTCTGCTGTCTTCATTAGTTTCAAACACTCAGATTTCTTTACAATTTAAAATAGCATCTTTGGATATCTTTTCTGCTGGAGATACTGTTGTCCTAAAAAAACTTTACACATACCGTAGGAACAGTATAGCAGAATATTTTGGCAATTTTAAAACCTTGACTTTTCCAATCTGCGGTATGCCTTGAAAACGGTTATCGTCCCATGCCTAGATCAGAGTAGAGTAGTGCTGCTGAAAATGTAGCTTTGTCATCAAAAATAAAACAATTAATTACTGAATCAAACTTTTGAATAGTCATGAATGTATCATCCGATTTCTTAAAAATAAAAATGAATAATAATAATTCTTGGTGGTGTTGTTCTAGCCTGTTCACTTGAGGAAATGTAACCATTTTATTTATTGTCAAAAAAGTTTCAAAATTCGTAAGAAAGTTTCTAATTCGAATTCATTTCATTAATTCATTTTCACATTCCTAGTGGAATCAATCGCTAACTATTCCAGCATTCACTCACACACTACAGCCAATTTAGTTCGTTCAATTCACTCATAGCACATGTCTTTGGATTGCGGGGGAAACCGGAGCACCCGGAGGCAGCCCACGCCAACATGAGGGGGAACATGCAAACTCCACACAGAAATGCCTACTGGTCCAGCAGGGACTTGAACCAGTGACTCTTTTGCTGTGAGACCACTGAACCACTGTGCCGTCCACCATATTCATTTCATTCATATGAAAATGTACAGATTTTAAAAGGAGACATGCCCCAAACCATCATAGGGGGAGCAAATGGCACAAAAATGACAAATGAGATGAACAAATTCAAATGAATTAGCTACTAAATCACAAATCTTTAAATTATGTAAGTTGATTATATATTTGTATATACAGTTGAAGTCAGAATTATTAGCCCACCTTCGAAATCCTTTTTTTTTAATATATATTTCCCAAAATGATGTTTAACAGAGCAAGGAAATTTTCACAGTATGTCTGATAATATTGTTTCTTCTGGAGAAAGTCTTATTTGTTTTATTTCAGCTACAAAAAAAAGCAGTTTTTGATTTTTTTTTTTTTTTTTTTTTAGAAACCATTTTAAGGTCAAAATTATTAGCCCCTTTAAGCTATTTTTTGACAGTCTACAGAACAAACCATCATTATACAGTAACTTGCCTAATTACCCTCACCTGCCTAGCCTAATTAACCTAGTTAAGCCTTTAAATATCACTTTAAGCTGTATAGAAGTGTCTTGAAAATATCTAGTGAAATATTATTTACTGTCATCATGGCAAAGATAAAATAAATCAGTTTTTAGAAATGAGTTATTAAAACTATTATGTTTAGAAATGTGTTGAAAAAAAATCTTCTCTCTGTTAAACAGAAATTAGGTCAACTGTATATGTATGTAAATATGTGTGTATATATATATATATATATATATATATATATATATATATATATATATATATATATATATATATATATATATATATATATATATATATATATATATATATATAGGCATGCATATATATGTGTGTATATAGGCATGCATATATATGTGTGTATATGTATGTATATATTCTTTCAAGCTACTTTTAACTGTTGACTTGCATGATATAACTCAAGAACCTGTGTTTCAGCCAAAAATCTGGTTAATGTCCTGCTGAAAGGGCGAGTAAATCAACAGCAAATGTGAAGAATAATTTTTGATGGACTGTCTCTTTCACTGCATTCATGTGTTTAAAGCCAAATCAGATTTGATTTAGCTAGAATTAGACGTTAATGCATTCCATCCGAACAGCTCATGGAACTGATGTAAGCGGATTTTACTCAAAGAACAAGTTTTGAACAAAGCTGAGATTTGCAAAGTGTTTCATTCCTGGATGACAAACTCAGCAGCCTGATAAAGCAGCTGCTCCTCTGCCTCCTTTTTCTGTTTTATCACTCCAATTTCCAAGAGCCGGTGAGGACGGATATGTGTAGTTTAAGTACACAGGAAACAGGCATGCGGGATGAGAGGTGGATGAATGGGTGTACAGTGGCTCTGTCCTTTAGGATGTGGTGTGGAACAGGCTCCGGACCACGAGACGGATGATGCAGCGGCCGTTATGATTTACAGCAGAGTTCTGCTCATTTCTCACTGCACTCATTGACACAGCAGTATAAGGAACGCCAGCCGACTTAAAGTTCAGCCGCTCGGTGACTTTGATCTTCCTCTGAACTCTGGGTAATCAAGCTTCCTCGCATCCCCTTCAAGTGCTCGCGAGGAGAAAGACAGATTGCCACATTAGCATACAAGGCTAAGAAGACACCTGCAGCCGTAAAAAGGACACACAGTGTTTTAGGCGGCTGTAGAAAGAGGAAGGAGAGAGCAGATAAGAGGAAGGACAGCTGTGATGTGTTCACACGCATTTAGAAACATGAGCGTTGTGTGCTTATTACCGTGGCCGGACAGGCCTTCTCGATTTATGTACATTAAACGCTATTCCTCTAGTCAGGGTTGTGATTGATAAAGTGTTTTGTTTTCCAGAACCTTTCCTTTAGTTCGCTCTCTGTTGACTACCAAATAAGAAAGAATTGCTTGCATTCAGTCTTTTATAATCTTTGTCAAATTCTAGTTCCTCTTACGCACGGTTTAGACTACACAATATTTTTTATATTAGTCACTTTGTCAGATTGTGTGATATTGACTCTTAGGCTTTTGTCATGTCATGGACAAGAAATATATCAGATGACACCTTGCTGACTGGTTAATGCTTGCCATCTATAACAATCCATGTGAAGTCATAGAGTACAAATTTAGTAGCGTCTGGCTTCTAGAAACAAGAGGGAAAACAAACAATGGCTACCGAAGAAGTGTGGCTGTCAGTCGCAACATTTCAAGGTATGCTATTTCGAGGTAACAACTGCTAAATAACGCATACTTTTTAACTTATTACTATTACACTGTAAAACCCAAAAAGTTAAGGTAGCTTAAATTTAAGTTAAAAAACTAATCTTAATGAGTACTGTGAACTTAATCCATTTGAGTAAATGAAGCAATTTGAGCACAGTAAAACTTGATAAATGAAGAGAACTCATATCAACTAAGTACTGTAAAACCCAATTAGTTAAGGCAACTTAAACTGTTTGAGGAAACCAATTGCAACAAACCATTTGAGTTTTAAAAAACCTAATCTAAACCTAAACCTAATCTAGTACTGTGAACTTACTCCATTAAAGTTGAAGTAATGAGACATTTAATTACTTACCGTTGTTTTTATTGTTTGTTTTTATGGTATGTGTGCAGCAATATGGTGATGCCCAAAATAAATTTCCTGTCATGAACAGTATCGTTTACTACAACTACTATTGCTAGTTATTTGGGCTAATAAAACAAAAAGTTGCTTACCACCAATGTTTTATATATTTCATTTAACAGCTCCAACTCCAACATGACCTGCTCAAATTCAGTCACCATTGTTTGTTGTAGCCTAAGCTCAAAACTGTGGCAAAGAAACTTAATGCAGTAGAACATGGTAGCATTTGATGGTGGAATGGGCTATTTACATGGGGACTTTTAATTTTGAATAAGCAGAGCGATGCAGATAGAATGTAGTACAAATGTTTATGGTGGTGTCAGATATATGTGTATTCTAGACTACAATTTTCACTCTGCTGAAATATAAATTGGCCTTTACAGGTGCATAATGCGTATGTCTTTTCTTTGTTTCTTCTTCATTGGTTTTTTGAACAGGAATTTATGTACAGGAGATGCATAATTACACCTACTGTATAATGGTGGATTATTCAGTGAATTGCCAGGAAATTCTGTCTGTGACAGCGATAAGCAGTAGAGATATTGGTATCCTAATGTGGCTTCATTTGCAAATTGTTGAATTTTTCCATAGTCAAGAGCAGCTAATACTTATTGTACTTAAATAGATTTTTGGCATGCTGCTTGTGGCTGATTTAATATTTAAATGCAGGAACACGTCTTATATAAAAGGTTTATGACTAATGTATATACCTGAGGTGTAAAATTACACCTGCCAAAATAAGTATAATTAAACATAGCCTCCATTTGATAACAGTTAGATCTGATCAGCTAGTGGCTCTGATAGCACCCTGACTTTATTTTAAAAATATGTAGCTTTGCACATCATTAATAAGAGATAAGTGTTTTTCTACACTTGTTGGGTGCATGTGTTACAGCTGTGTGCAGAGCTCTCTGAACTGCTATAATTAACTCATAAGGTGCAGAAAGATAATTGACACAACTTTATGAACATATATGGCCAAATTACAGACAAACAGAATAATTAGCATCTAATTTGCAATTAATATTTTGTTCTTGTTTTAGATAAAAATTATCTTAACATACTAGAAACAAGATTCTCAATTTCATTTTAAGATTGTTTAGAGAATAATACTTATTTACTGTGCCACATTAAGAATTATTCTTATGACCTTTTTCTACAGCAATAAAATGTTAATTTTTTCCAAATGCTTCAAATGTAGCATGTGTTAATAAATGCTAGACTATTTATGAACAGCATTGTACACTTCATAGTTGTCTTGAATTTATTAAGTTGAATCAAATTAATATATTAATTAGTTAAATGAGTAATTTAAATTGATTTAAAACAGCTTGTATAACTAAAATGAAGTAGAAACATGTTTAACTTGGTTTGTTACGAATAACATGACTTATTGATCATATAATTTTCACAGTGCAGGGCAACATTTCAGATGCCTGTTTTATTGCCTACAGCTAATCTATATGTTGGATTCGGAAATGCATAAAATGTTAAAATAAAATTGTAATAAATACATTATTTAAAAAAAATCTTATGCATTTACTCCCACTCAAATTGCCATGCCCTTAATTATGAGCAATTTTAATGCTTATTGTACAACCCCAAATCAGAAAAAGTGGGGACAGTATGAAAAATGTTAATAAAAAAGAGTGGTATAAAGTAAGAAAGTAGTGATTTCCAAATTTACTTTGACTTGTATTTCATTGCAGACAATATTACCACAAGATGTGTCATGCTTTGTCTGGTTAACTTCAATTCATTTGTGAATATACATCGTTTCCGGTCATTCAGACCTGCACATTCCAAAAAAAAAGTTGGGGCAAGAGCAGTTTAGGGCTAGTAATCAGGTAAATTGATGCTTTGAAACAGGTGATGATTGTAATTATGATTTGATACAAAAGCAGCATCCAAGAGATCTAGTCCTGTAGGAGCAAAGATAGGCCAAGGATCGCAAGTTTGCCAACAAATGTGTGAGAAAATTATTGAAATGTTTAAAAACAATGTTCCTCAAAGAAAGATAGGAGAACTTTTGGATATTTCACCTTCAACAGTGCATAACATAATTAAAAGATTCAAGAAACCTGGAAGAATTTCAGTGCATAAAGGACAAAGGCACAGGCCAAAGCTGAACAACTGTGATCTCCGATCCCTTTGCATCAAAAAGGACAAAGGCACAGGCAAAAGCTGAACAACTGTGATCTCTGATCCCTTTGCATCAAGAATCCTCATTCATCTATAAGCGATATTACCACATGGGCTCAGGACTACCTTGGCAAACCACAATATGTAGTTTAATCCAGTTAAAACTGTACTGTGCCAAATGAAAGCCTTACGGTGTCCAGAAGTGTTGTTGACTTCTCCATCACACAGTGAAAACGTGTACTGTAGTCAGATGAATCAGTATTTCAGCTATTTTTTGGGAGAAATGGATGCCGTGTGCTCTGAACCAAAAAAGAAAAGGATCATCCAGACTGTTATCAGCAGCAAGTCCAAAAGCCAGGGTCTGTCATGGTATGGGTTGTGTCAGTGCTCTTGGAAAAGGTAACTTGCACTTTTGTGACGGCACCATTGATGCTGAAAAGGACATAAAGATTTTGGAGCATAAAATGCTGTCTTCTTTTCAAAGATGCCCATGCATATTTCAACAAGACAATGCAAAACCACATTCTGCACACATTACCTTAATAATTACATTACAAGTCCTGGCTGCATAAGAAGATGATACAGGTACTTGACTGGCCTGTCTGCAGTCCCGACCTGTCTCTAATAATGTACTGTTGCCCACCTTAAGACTTTTTTGCAGGAAGAATTGGACAAAATGACACCTGAGACACTTCATCACTTGGTGTCTTCAGTTCCTAAACGTCTTTGTTGTGAAAAGGAATGACAACATTACAAAGTGGTAAATGCTTTACTGTTCCAACCTTTTTTGAAAAGTGTTGCAAGAACCAAAATTGGAAAACATATTTATACAACTAATAATACTAAAATCATGAGGAACACATAATATAATGTGCTGTTGAATCCTCTTCAATGAAATACAAGTCGATGTAAATTTAGAAATCACATCTTTCTTTTTATTTGCGTTATTCATACTATCCCAACTTTTTTTTTTTTTTATTTGGGCTTGTAAGCTTTTATAATTACTTATAAAAAAATAAATTTTCACAGTTATCATAAAGTGTAATATTAGCTGTTTATATCAAAAGTTTTTTGTATCAAGCTGTAAAGTGAACATTTGGATTTGGCTGTAAAGTTCAGCATTTTAACAAGGGGAGTTTATGTGATAGACTTACTTTTGGTGCCAGCCTCAAGTGGTCAGTCAGTGAATTGCAGTTTTAGTCACTTCTTTTCTGCGTTGACTTCACAAAGGAGACCGGGAGGTTGCCTCTTGGGTCAAATGCATTCAGACAACCACAAAAGACCTCATACTCTCTGCTTTTTGATCTAACATATGACTGGTATGCTACAATAAGAAACAAAAAGCTCACCAAAGCAAGGTATTTATTCTTTGCTGTGTTGTACCAAAGCACTCAGATGATCATAGTTATAATCCATATCCATTGGACTGAAAATGCATAATAATACTTTGTGGAAACTGGAACAAAGTCACACATGCAAGTGTCGTCCTTAAAAGATTGAAAGGGGAAAAAATAGAAAAGAAAATTATGTTATTAATTACTAACCTTTATGTTGTTTCAAACCCCTGAGACCTTTTTTCTTTTCAGAACACATATTAAAATATGTTAGGTGAAATCTGAGGGCTCTTTCATATACAGGAATGGTCCCGACTCATTCAAAGACCAGAAAGGTTCCAAAAACATCCTTAAAACACACCATATGCCTTCAGATGTTCAATTGGAATATTATCAAGCTACAAGAATAATTTTGTGCTCGCATAAAGCAAAAACAAAAACTTTATTCAACAGTTTCTTCTTCCTATTGTCAGATGCATGCTCATGTATCACATTTTGCCGTGCCTCTGACTAGGGATGTAATGACTCACTGGGGACTGAGATGGCTGGTGTGGAGAGGTAAGCCTTTCCTAAACCAGAGAGCAGTGTGTACAGAGGTGGTCAGTAGGCATTTGATCCAGGAGACAAGGAGATAAAAAAATGATTATAAAATGACTAATTTTATAGCAGGATAGAGACAGGAGTTGAACATGATTATGAAGGTGAATAATTAATATTACTTGTATAATTAATTAGTATAAGTATCAGCGTGATACACTTAAGAAGAGATAATCTTTAACATTTGTAAATATTCAAAAATAATAATAATAAGAAAATTATTAAAATATGCATAAACTAATTTGAAAGGGAGAGGGTAAATATAATGCTTCTATAACAGAACAACTTTCTCTTTCAGTCTAAAAAACATCTCCAGACTTTCTCTTGAAAACACTGATGTACCTTGTGATCTCCGTAGCACTCATCGGAGAAAGCGGGGCTGCAAATCATCCGGTCCATGCAGTTTGGCTTATTAATAGTTTTTTTGCATGGCATTTTACTCTGCCGGCCCACCTCGTGCTCGCCGCTGATGTGCAGGTAAAGCGTGTTTAAGCCTGTAAACACAGCGCCCCCTCTGTTCAAAAAACATAACGCGATTCGTTAAACATTTCTACCAGTTTGAATCGTCACATATTTTAATCGATTTTCAACCAGCCTACGGTGAATCGTTACATCCCAACCTCTGACTTATTACCTAGGATGCACCTGTCCTTTGTTCCATACAGGAGAAAGGCATCTGGTGGTATACGTCACTGCAGAATGCTCATGAAATGCACAATATACGGACATATACAGTTGAAGTTAGAATTATTAGCCCCCCTGTTTGTTTATTTTTTTCCCAATTTCTGTATAAAAGAGAGAAGATTCTTTCAACACATTTCTAAACATAATAGTTTTAATATCTCATTTCTAATAACTGATTTATTTTATCTTTGCCATGATGACAATAAATAATATTTGACTAGATATTTTTCAAGACACTTTTTTACAGCTTAAAGTGACATTTAAAGGCTTAACTAGGTTAATTAGGTTAACTAGGCAGGTTAGGGTAATTAGGCAAGTCATTGTATAACGATGGTTTGTTCTGTAGACTATCGAAAAAATTAGAAATAGCTTAAAGGGGCTAATAATTTTGTCCTTAAAATGGGGTTTGAAAATTTAAAACTGTTTTTATTCTAGCCGAAATAAAACAAAAGAGTTTCTCCAGAAGATAAAATATTATCAGACATACTGTGAAAATGTCCTTGCTCTGTTAAACATCATTTGGGAATTATAAAAAAAACAATTCAAAGAGGGCTAATAAATCTGACTTCAACTGTACTTTATCTTTACTTTATGTGCACACAAAAGTATTTTCATAGCTTGATAACATCCCGATTGAACCACTGAAAACTGTTTGGTATTTTTAATGAGTCTGGAATCTTTTTGGAAATGGAAGACAAGGAAACTCTCAAGATTTCTCTTAAAATTTCTTGATTTGTCTTCTGAAGATGAATACCAGTCTATGAGAAATCCTTATAGCATTTGTAGGATAAACAGAAGATTAAACTGCTTTCATTTGATTCAACGGGATTAATAAACACATGACCGTGACAACATATGCTTTTGAGTTCTTCTTATAATTGTCCTGATAATAAAGAATGTAATGACTTTGTCACTGCTTCGAATTATATTATGAAGTATGTCGCGTGCCCTATTCTGAGTAAGTGGTCACATCATTTCTCAGAAGGACTTATTTCAAACACTCCACTGAAGCTATGAAGTGGGTTTTGAGTCAAAACCTCATGATATGTGGTATTTGCATGTGAATTCAGATTTACCATTACAAACAGCTGTCAATATCTCAGAATGATTATTTGCATCTGATGATAACACCTATATTTGATAGATAACTATGACTCTGTGTAGTAAACTCTGCTTTAGCTGAACAGACATGCTGGAGATTTACAGCTGAGTAGGCATGGGCCGGTATAAGATTCTGACGGTATAATAACCTTGGATATAAATATCACGGTTTCACTGTAATGTCCTCACTGCTCTAAAATATATTCTTTTTAAATGTCTGGGTAAAAAACAAAACCTTTTTCCCCTTTGAACACGATATATTTTAATTTAGGAAACATTTATAATATTTTGGAACAGTAAACATGTCAGGCTAAATAGTTCGAATGAATTGTTTACTTCTGCTGTCTTCATTTGTTTTAAAAACACTGTTGTTGTTTTTTTTTTTTACAATTTAAAACAGCATCTTTTGATATATTTTCTGCTGGAGATACTGTTGTCCTAAAAAAAAACAAAAAAAAAAAGGAAATAAAAAGATTTTACTCATACCTTAGGAACGGTATTACAGAAAATTTTGACAGTTTTAAAACCTTGACTTTTCCAAACCGCGGTATACCTTGAATACGGTTAACGTCCCATGCCTACAGCTGAGCCAGCTTTGTAGACAAATGTGCACGACAATCCCATGTGATTAAGTGTTCAGCCCTATAATAGTGAAGTGAATAATTAATAACATAATTTCTTATTTTGTTTGATAAAAGAGTGTTTATTATTAAGAAAAGGGATTTAATAATACTACAAATTTCTAATTAGTGCTAATTTCCTGAAAAGTCACACGTAACAAGTTTTCCATCTGACAGCGGCGATATGCAAAACTGCTCTAAATCCTGGAGATGCAGGCTTAGACGGCCAGCTCTCCTCTGAGGGAGTGCAGGGCCAGAGTTAATTAGGCATCTTTAATCACCTGAAGTCACTCTCTCTGACACTGTTTAACCCCCCTGTAAATGGGTTATTATTACCTCTAAAATCCCCTCTGTGGTTTCAGGCATGAAAGGGCTATTTTTGCTCTGCTAAGTGAAACCCTGTCAAAATGCACAAGAACCATTTCCCCCCCTTTCTAATAATGAAATACCAGCCCTCTCTGTGCGAACCCTCATTTGCTTTGTGCTGAATTTCTTAAGACTTCTGTTTGGTGTAAACAATGCTCCTGTCTGCGGAAGATTAGACATTCAGGGCTCGAATATGTTTTAATTACATTTGCTTTCTTTATTATTGCAATACCACGGAGCTCTGCTCTTTATGCGAGGCAATCAGCGAGATTAATTTCACGATTTGAGGAATACATGCTCTGTTTATTCGTCTATGAATATAGCCTAGTTTTTTTGTGGCTTTCAAAGGAGGGTCTGCATGCTTGTGGTATATGCCTGGAAAAAAAGGCGTCTGCACCCATGTGACTCCAGTGACCTGCGTAAATGTAGAGCATAAACCAATTATCTGTTAATGTGTGGACTGCTTCATAGGGTCAACCCTGGTTTTGTTTTGTTGTACCTTATTAACCAAACTCTCAGCTCTGGCTTATCAGCAGAAGATGAGTCAACATACTCAGAAAACACTCTGCTCTTTTCAACAGGATGTTGTGTTTCTCCCAAACAGCTGATAATTATAATAATCAACACACTACACAGAATATAGGTTTACTCACAGGTCTAATAATGATCTCTGTGGGAAAGCCAACAGCCATTCTGCATGGAGAAATGGACTTTTAATGCCAAACAGATCCGGTTTTTGGGCTTTCGAGTGCAGGGATTCTGCTTTTCTGGTGTGGATGGAGCACTTGTGGTTGTATGTTCAATATAGACATTGAAATGTAGCTGCTTGTGTATCCGCACTCTCATTCTGTGTACTTCAGTCTGCCTATTTGTTCCAATTTGTGCTTGTTTGTGTGAGTATTGACGTACGATGGCTGGTATATTATAAATGTTCTTATAGAAAGCTGTTGTGGTACTGGAGGATGTTCGCAAACGGTGATATAGAAATCTAACAAGTGTTTTGCTTTAGTGTTATGAAAAGCTTTAGAAATAGGGTGTATAGATATACTCAGTGGTCAGTCAGAGCCTGGACATGAAGGACATTCATTGCATTGCTTTGTTTGGGCGTGCAGACAAAACAAAAGAGTGATTGTATGTTGACATATCTTTAACTTAACCACCAACATTTCATAACCATAAAGAATGACGTGGAGTAAATATCACAAAAATATACTCTCATTTAAGCACAAAATCAATACGTATATTTTCCAATACTACTACCACTGCTGTGGGTGGTTTAGTGGCGCAGTGGGTAGCGATGTCATCTCACAGCAAGAATGTCGTTGGTTCAAGCCTCGTCTGGTCAGTGTTCATTTCTGTGTAGAGTTTGCATGTTCACCCTGTGTTCGTGTGGGTTTTCTCCTGGTGCTCCAGTTTCCCCCACAAGTCCAAAGACCATCTGTTTAGGTGAATTGGGTAAGCTATATTGTCCATAGTGTATGTGTGTGAATGAGTGTGTATAGGTGTTTTCTAGTTATGGGTTGCAGCTGGAAGGGCATCCGCTGCATAAAACATATGTTGGATATGTTGACGGTTCATTCCGCTGTGGCGACCCCAGATTAATAAAGGGACCAAAGCCGACTTTCCGCTGCACACGACATTTGGACACGACTGTCGGAATACGCCCCCTTGTGGCAATCGCACCGAATTTTCAGTTCTGTCGTGCACCATGGGAGAGAAGCTGTTTTCGCAAGAGCCGTTATTCGCGGTGCATTCACCATGTTTGAGTGAATGAATACTTGAAACTCATAGACTAAAAATATTAGAGGGAATGTGGAGACAGCGTAAAAAAATATATTTTTATTATTCATTTATGAATAGAATTTTTTTTTTTAATATAGACTTTTTACTGATTCAAAAAATAACAAAAAAAACTCCTATTTCTCATCTCGCACACAGATCTGCTTGGACAACACTGAAATACATCACATCCGGTCAGCCGGTCGCAGGAGTTCAAATATTTCAATGGATCCGCAGCTCAAATCGGATACAAATTTTCCGCTTACGGAAATGATCGGAACTCCACGCAGCTCCCAGACTACTCTCCATTGGAAATGAATGACTTCCGGTTTGTCGTTTGTCGTGTTCAGTGGAAAGGAGGCTTAAGCTGAAAAGAAAATGAATGAATGAATACTACTGCTGCTGCTAATTTCCATTTACACACAGGCAATATTTAAATGAATGAATGAATGGATTAGCTAATTAATGACATAAAAACATTTAGACAATATTGAAATATTTACTAACATTTAATAGTAACATAATAAAACTTCTAATTTACAGAGAAAAAAATACTGATGATTACTGTTAACTGCAAGTTACTACAAATTATTAATTCAGAAATATTAATGTTTTGAACCTTTTAATTAAATTAATTTAATAGATTTCTTCTTTCATTGGGACAGAATGTTTTATTAGTTAAACAAAAAAATTTAATAGTTCAATTAAAAATAATAAAAATATTATAATACTATTTGTTTGATAATCTTAATGTTTATTATATATTAACTGTTCTATTTTAGTTTCTATTATTGCATTCGTTGGTATCATATTTTCATTACCGTCAAGTCAAAGAAGCAAATCGCAATAGGGTATATGCAGAGCTAGTGTTTCTTTTAGTGTAACTTTTGTGTAATCTTGTAGAGGATTGAATCAAAGACATTGCAAGAAAAATAAGTAAGATGGAAGTTAAGTTAGTCAGATATTCAGATACAGTAATACTATATGATATTTTCAGGATATTTTGCTCCCGATATAATGATAGATCAAGATATCAGCAATGTATCACAAGTAAACCGTCCACAATATTCCATGATATTTGTAAATAAAGGCGGAAAAATGCATCAAAAAGTTATAAGATGTATTTCTTTTATTAACAGCACATATATTTCTTAGAACTGCAACATTGATGTATGTTCGATCCGCCATTACTAGAAGTGCCACCTCACGCATATCGCTATTATGTCATGCCCTTATTGAATAATCATATGTAATGTAAAATGTAAACACTGCAGTCTTCATTGCTGATCCACTAATCTCAACTCCATATTGCAGATGCTGCGATGTGACTATTGCAAGTTCACACATTGCTGTGGAACCCCAATTATATATATATATATATTTATATTTATATATATATATATATATATATATATATATAATATTAATTATGAATTTGCATATATTTGATTCTACACAGTGTACACATACTTTCATTAGTGATTATAATTCAGTGTGGCATTGTATCGAATTACTGCTTCGTTTCCTGTGTGTTTGTGTGGATCAGCACAGCGCTGTCTGAGGGTCTTGCGGTTCACACTGTAGGCATTGGAGAGCACTTTTAGACACTGTGGTTAGACTTATTCTTGGAGGCCATTGTGAGTGTACCAGTCCCCTCTCTCCTAAATATCTCACAGCAATTATCATTGTTATTCTGCAAATGGTACGAACCACAGACTTGGCTCAAGTGTGACTCTGGCCAGTGAAAAAGAAAGTGGCATTCCAGACCGAAAAAAGCAAGCCGAATCAAATTTTGCCCCCCAATCTTTCGCCTATTTTTATTTCCATATTTGGCAATGTTTACCTCCTCATGACTCCACACAGTGCAGCAGGAAGAAGCTCTGTGAGTCATTTTAACAGCAGAAGGGCCTGACTGTGGCTCCTGCTCACTCAGGGGTTCTCTCTAGTCCATCCACACATGGGATGCTGTGAGTATCATCTCTTCTCTTCTCTTCTCTTCTCTTCTCTTCTCTTCTCTTCTCTTCTCTTCTCTTCTCTTCTCTTCTCTTCTCTTCTCTTCTCTTCTCTTCTCTTCTCTTCTCTTCTCTTCTCTTCTCTTCTCTTCTCTTCTCTTCTCCTCTCTTCTCTTCTCTTCTCTTCATTGTGGTTGTGGCTTAATTTAGACATGTAGATGCTTAGTGGTGGACTACTGTACTTAAGTACATATTTAATGTATCTGTGCTTTATTGAAGGGTTTTTATTTTTGGAAACTTTTACTTGTACTTCACTACATTCCAAAACAAAATACTGTACTTTTTTACATTTTACATATGAAGCCGGGTAAAAGTGATTTTAAAGGGCTGAAACTGTCACCTACTCAGAGAGATGAGTGTGTGGTGTCTAATTCTAAATGAGCTGATTTGTTTTTTCTGTTAACCTGTTTAAATCAGTTCAGTTTGTGAATTCATCTCAGTGATTCAAATAATCTGTTCAAAGTGAGTGTCCAGGAAAGGATTTAGTCATTCAAATGATCTGTTGAGAGTGAAGATGCATACTGTGCTCTATCCTATGCCATTTTGCAGCATAAATTGTGTAAGTTGTGCATGCACACTAAAAATTCTAAAAGAAGAAGTGCACTTTAAATACACGGAGGATGTACTTATGATAAACAGAAGTGTGGAGAGTTGAACACTTCATGCAGTTGCAGATTTGCTCATGTAGCGGAAGAGGAGGAGTTATCGTGTGCTGGAGTTGGATTTTTTTTTTTTGTTATATTTTTTTGATCGTGCAAACTAAATTCTAAAACAGAGGACATCACACTGCCTCCTGTTGGTGAATGTAGTTGTAGTCATGTAGTAGTTCTACTAATTCGTTTAGCAAATTTAGCAACATTAGGTGTCATCAAATTCTAAATTGAAACTAGGGCTACATGATATTGGAAAAAATTTGCTATGCGAGCATAATTTCATAATATGACTTGAGTAACTATTTGGAAAGAATTCATAGTTTTCATAGTATGAAAGCTTGAATTTTAGATTTTCAGAAGTTGACTTATGTTATCAAAGTTGATTCAACGTCGACTAGTTGCTGGTGATCTCATCAATAAAACACAAGACGCAAATATATTGCAACATGCCACAATTTGCGGAAAATATAAGCTCATGCTGTTTGACAGCTCTTAACATGTTGCAAAAACAACGCAACATTACCAATGACCAATTTTAATGCAAAACAAATGCACTGTCGGCACTTTAATTTCGTTAATAATGCAACATTAGCACATGGGCTAATTTTACTGCTTAATAAATGCAGTCAACACATTGATCATTAAGAATGTAATAACAGTGTAGAAGTAATGCATCCGTTGTCAGCACATAGATGAATGTGAAGTTAATTCAAAACAACGCACAAAAAACAAAGGCTATAACGTTAAGCTTATTACACTGTCATGCTCAGACGCATATTTTACTGATATACGTAAACGTGATTGGCTAGCATCTCCTCTAGGGTTTTTGCATGGAGCAAACAAACTAGCATCTCTTTGACAATTTAAAGTTCATTCAAAGTTCATGTGAATCTTTGACCCTGACATTAAAAAAAAATTGCATTTTAATATGTACTTTAAATAATCCAAGGGGAGTTTCATTCGGTGAACCACCTTTGTGTGTAAAGCTGCTATATAGTTCAGGTCAAACCACGTGATCTGCTCAACGCGACTAGTCGACGTCATTAAAAAAGCATCACGGCAAAGTATTAAAGCCGACCAGTGAACTCGGTGCAACCCGTATTTTGTAGTGAAGAGCATCTGCAAAAAATAACCAAAATGATCCAAAAATATACAAAATGCTGTCTAACAGTATTGAGGTACAGAAATTCAGTCATCAAATGTAAAACAACATGTTTTGAACTGTAGTTCCTGGTTAATTTTAATCCCAGCTTGATATTGTAGGTTCTGCGATGTGACTGTGACTATTGTGGATTCGCACATTGTGATATAGATGTTGAAACGATTTATTGTGCAGCCCTAATTTAAACACTTAAAAATGTTAGTGTTACATTTGTGATGACACTAAACTCATACGCTACTTGGCTGAGTCTATAAGTGTGCAGTGTAAAATTCCATAGTGTGTAATTTGGAACGTAGCTGGTGTCTCCAGTAAATGATTCACTAATTCAAATGATCCAGTCTCCAGGAAATGATTCACTGATTCCAATGATCCGCTCAGAGCGAGTCTTCAGATTTAACAAACTGATCTAAATGGTGTTCAGCGGGTGAATATAATCTGCAATTACCTGCAGTTTAGCTTGAAGTTGTCATGCTATTGATATAAAGTTAGTGGTACTTAGCACATAGGTGAACACTTGCTTTTAGTGAAACTGTCTGGCTTTAATTTGCTCTTTGAATATAAGGAAAAGCTTCAGAGTCTGTTTAGAAACACTACCTCAGTCTGTATTCTTATATGTTTACGTCCTTCCTTTTCTGTCATCCAAGGCTGACTTTCATTGAAATGGAAAGCATTTCATTGTGGCCTTTATTGCACTCAGAAATTGCTTTGGATGTCATTGGAGCTCTATATGGTTTTATGGCGCAGCTCTCTGGAATACTTCATTCGGATTGGTCAATTGCACCATCCAGCGGTTTGTTATTTCCTGATAACAGCTGGTAAAAAGTGATAACACTGACTCATCTGAGATAATGAAGTTGGCCCTATATGCTTGCTAGGAACAGTTTCTATTTGTTACTGGTGAGCTAATGAAATATTAACACTCAAATCAATATTTTGTATACAATTATATAATTATATCATCCAGATATTGCAGACTCAATCTCTTTTGTTTCATACAAATGCAGTTACTGTCACATTACATCTCTATATTGCCAGGGAGATTGATTTGTAACAGGTTTATGACTGCACATTGTAAGTTCAATATGACAATATGAAGTCATGCTAACACATTTTTCTTACATTAACTTATTAAAAGAGGTTAAGCATTATTTTTATACATTTTTTATATCTTTTTATAGTTATATACAATCTTCATAGTTATATACAATATTTTTATAGTTATATACAACAACTTCATTGTTTTAAGTCAATTTAATGAAAGTTACTAATGAACTGTAGGCTACTAAAAGTGATTTGATTCAACTTAAACATTTATGGCATTTTAAGGCGTCAACCCTTAAAAATAATCCAGTGTACTGTAACTTTTATATGTCCGTCTTCATCTGCCACTTGCTAGCAGCTACTTTCCGCATACAAGCTTTGTTTTCAGTGAGCTATTACTTTGGGAGTAAGTAAATACGAATATATGTGCATATCACAGTATTATTTTCAGCAATGCTATATCATTCATTCATTCATTCATTCATTCATTCATTCATTCATTCATTCATTCATTCATCCATTCATTCATTTTCATCCGCTTTTCCGGGGCCGGGTCGCGGGGGCAGAAGTCTTAGGAGAGAACTCCAGACCTTTCTCTCCCCAGACACTTCCTCCACCACCTCCGGGGGAATCCTGAGGCGTTCCCTGGCCAGCCGAGAGACATAGTCCCTCGAGCGTGTCCTTAGTCTTCCACAAGGCCTCCTCCTAGTGGGACATGCCTGTAACACCTCCCTAGGTAGGCATTCAGGAGGCATCAGAAACATGCCCGAGCCACCTCAGCTGACTTCTCTCGATGTGGAGGAGCAGCGGCTCTACTACGAGCTCCTACCGGGTGACAGAGCTCCTCACCCTGCGAAGGAAACTCATTTCGGCCGCTTGTATCTGGGATCTTGTGGTCTCGGTCATGACCCAAAGCTCATGATTTGATTGACCGGTAACAATAAACAGTGTTCGATGAAGCCAGCAGAACAACATCGTCTGCGAATAACAGAGATGAAATCCTGTGGTCCCCGAACCGGATCCCGTCCGACCCTTGGCTGCGCTTTGAAATTCTGTCCATCAACACTATGAACAGAATTAATGACAGATCAATTCTGAAAAAAACATTCAAGAGTTGCAACATCTGTTTTGAGTGTGGTTTAAACTGTTGCGAAAATAGTTCAAAAATTATTATTCATCTATTCTATATGCTTTTCTAAAAGCTGTTCTCTGCTTACATTACATCCAATTCCTTTTTAAAGACCATTTGAACCTAAAACAATCACTAATAAAGTCAGGAAAAGTGTAAGCGAATCACATAGTGTGTGTTCAAAGTGAGCTGTTTACATTAATTTTGTGATGCAAAACTCAATATTTACACTTTTGAGGACAAACTAGCAAAGAACACCATCTGCTGTTAAAATCTAAGCTAACAATCGATTCAAGAGGGAATAGTGATGCATTTTGTAAAATGCAGAATCAATTTCTTGAACAATTTTTCACCACAGAGCTACTGAATTGCAGTTTTGTTGTCTTTGAATGGGACCTGTGACAGGAAAAGCAAAAGGCTACATTGTTTATGTTAGCATTAGTAAGCTATGCTCTTAGTAGTTACCAACAAGACAAAATTATTAAACTTGCCCCTTTTTATTAGACATGAAAAATGCAAATGCCGTTTCCACTGTTAAAACATACAAGTTGGAAGTTTTAACAATTTTTACACACAAGATAACACAAAAAAGAACTCAATTCATCAGGAAGTGACATGGGTTCTGTTTTGTGATAACAGCTAGCGGAATGTGCATTATCACTTACATTTGACTCTTGTCTTTGTTTGGTAATAACTGCTGAGGAAATATATTTGTGGAATGTAATACTCATGGTGTGAAAAACTGCTGACAAGTGTGTTGAGCCATGTTGCCTTTAAAGGGAATCTTAAAACAGCTCAAATGCATGGTTGTGGAACAGTGTATTTACATTAAGAGGGAATGAATGTGTTCCACTTTTCACATTCTATAGGGCCTCAAACTCTGAAAGCTGGTGCTGTTGTCCAGCAAGGTCTATTGAAGCATCAACAGATACTAGTGTTTATATAACGGCAAATTTGAGCTAAATACAGTTATTATGCATGGAGAGAACTTTCCTGCGCTGGACGTCTCATCTCCCTCATGTCTAGCACTGCTCTGCATGTTTAGTGGAGTAATGACGCATGAGATTGTAATTCCTTCCTTGAGAACTGCATTTTTCTCCTTGAACATTTAGCAGGTCTCAATACCATTAAAGACCAGAGATCTCATGATCTGGCTTTAGTATCGATCTGGAGTTACATGAATGAAAATGGTTAAATAAAAAAGATAATAATAATAATAATACAAATAATAATAATAATAATAATAAATATATATACATAAATGTTATATGTTTATTAGCAGGCCTTCATCGGTCAGTGTTGACCATGGATGACGTATCCTAATTCTTATCTTGAGGCATGACTGATTGTCTGAGACGGCGTCGTTGGTGGCTGAAGAGGCCAATACGGGAGAGGCATTCTTTGCCACAGAAGTCGCATCGATAGGTGGCTTCCTGGCTGTGGCTGTTCCGCACCTTTCGACAAACTAGCTTGTCCTCCGAAGCACACATTTTGTTCTTTTTTACCTGACTTGAGCTGTTTGGTCAGGGTGCACCTCCACTTTGGGCAGTCTGCTGCGAGATCATCTCAGGACTGTGTTTATGTCGAGGGCTTCCTTGTCTGTCTTCACGACATCTTGAAATTGCAGAATCGGGCGCCTTGTGGATCTCCTCCTCTCCATAGACGATGTCCTTTGGGATTCTCCAATCCCCCATGCGGCGTACATGGCCGACTCGAGTCAGAACTTTGACATTCAACACTTTGTCTTGCCAGGCAATGCCCAGGATGCAACACAGACCCCGTAGGTGGAAGGTCTCAGTCTCCTCTCTTGTCTTGCATAGGTGGTCCATGTCTCAGTGCTGATGACGCAGGCATTGTACACTGCCATCTTTGTTGTGGTTGTCAGCCTGTGGTTTGTCCACACTCGAGTTGTCAGGCTTGAGTAGAGTCACATACTACATGTTCAACAAATATTTTGGCTTCAAATCATTTAAATGCCAGCGTCTGCCCATTCAGAAATAACAGTTTGATGGTAAAAGCCACTAAACGCCACTTGCCTTTGACAGCAAAAGTCACTATGTCACGAAGACCAATCAGAAGGCGCAAATTGCATCATATGTTTTCAATGTAACGGCTCGCCGATGCACCGGCTTTTATGAGGAAACTTTTATGAGCAGCTGCTTTTTATTCCGGTTTCGATTTAGATTTTAAAAGATAGAGTTCGATGAACTGGATGAACCTGTCTGATTGTCATTGAATGGCAAATGAAAACGTTCCTTACCTCAAACCTCTGTGCATTATAAGAAAAAATAAAACAAAACACTATAAACTGTCGAAATTGTAACATCCATTCATAAAGTTTTTTGTGCAGCGACGCTACTTTGAATAAGTCCGATTTACTATACATTAAACGGCAACAACGTTTCTTGAAAGACTAAGTTAAGATGCTGTTCTTTTATCCCACACTTACTTGACAGATTCATTCATTTATTTTCCTACTGCTTTGTCCCTGGTTTATCAGGGGTTACCACAGTGGAATGAACCGCCACTAACTTGACAGATTTATATATTTTTAATTTTAGGTGGTTTGTGTAATGTGTTTTATATTTGGTAAAATAATCTCTAATTGCATCATTAGTAATTTTTCAACTAATTACGCTGTCTTGTCCCAATAGATGGATTTAGAGGTTTTTGCAAAAAAAGCACAAGTGGATTTAGCTGGTTTTGACGCAAAAGAAAATCTACTTTCTTAAAAACCAAAGAATTGTCTAGAGTGACATTTTTGAAAAAAAGCTGTTTTATTTACCAGCTAAAAACCTTTTCATCATCTATAAAATGAAACTGCAGAACCTAATTATAGAAGCCTGCTAGAAAATGCTTATTTACAAAAAAGAGGTCTGATGGATTTAGAGGGTTTGAACTCTTCATTTATAAATATATATTTTACATTTGTTTAATTAGTGTATACCTGAACGCCGTTCTGTTCTAACAGCTTCCAAATGTTCATTTTGCATGATAGGTGCCCTTTAAGTAATTTGTTGTTGTAGTTGTTGTTATTTTGTAAAGAGCTCTTTGTGGTTTTCTGACCTTTTGTTTCTTGTTTGTCAAGATCTCCTGGTTTTATATCCTTTTCCATGTAGAGAGAAGAGTATCTTGCGCCAAAATGTTAGGTTATCTTTGTTTGCACAAGGTATTTGGGAATACAAATGAAGCGCTGCTTACAGTCACCATCTGGAATATTGCATATCTGTGGAGCTCAGTTCTATCTTAACACTCAGTAATTTTACTCTCACTTTGTCAATAAGCCTTTACTTTCGCTCCATTTTATAGGAATGTTTTACAAGAATTTCAAATCTTTTACTCTTGACTGCTAACATGCTAACAGTTTAGATGCTCTCTAGCTGTTTACACCTTCACATTCCTCCAGAGCCACACCGCAGCCATGCCAGGGAAAGGTAGACCTTAATGGGATTTTCCATAGCCGTGAGCTGCGATATACTCGACTTTAATGATAGAACGGTGTGATAATCTCATTACTTTCTGCTCAACAGTACTGAGGGTCTTCATATCCAGCACTGGTTGGCTTCAGGCAACATTTACAGTAAATTCTTCAACACTTGTCTTAATTCAGTTTGGATTCAGTCAGTTCAAACAGAAGCCGGAGCACTTTGTCAAAACAGTTTACTACTCGTGAATCATTGCTCTGTTTAATCTCAGCTAACAAAGCCTTTCTTAACTTCAGTTTGTATTCATTCATGCCCTCAAATGTGTCATGACTAATCTTAGGTGATGGTTAACTCTTGAGTTTGGTTTTTAATTAATCACAGAGCAGTAACAAGCACTTCCGATAAATGGCACTTTGCATTGCTAACCTTCCTTTTAAAAGGCCAAAGGATTTATTTTGTAAGAAAAGTGGAACCTCCCTCATAATGAAGTTGTTTGGTCTTTATGTTATGAGAAATTTGTAATATTTCTTTTTATGACACTGAAATAAGGTTGCTATTAAAGATTTGAGAAACCCTGACCCCACTCACACTTGGTATTTAGATGTTTTTTGTTGATCTGACCACAGATGTATGATGCTCAATACATGTGTAAACAGGAAGGATCTGGAGGGATTTGAGATTGTCTACTTTTTTACCACCTCAAAAAAAAACGCACACATTGGCTACATGCTTTTTATCTTATCGGATCTGATTTGTAAAAATGGTTCCATTTACTTTTTACTACATAAATGAGTACTAAATCTGCTAAACAGATATAAATCTGATCTTGAAATCTTGTGATATATTATTTAACTTAGTTTTATCTACTACAGTGTCATATACATCACAGTTACTTAATAACAAAAATAATAATTATATATTTTTTTAATTTATATATTATGTAAGCTACATGAGGCTTTGTACTTCACTTGTGTTCCAGTAAAACATCACAAGCACATATGACTGGCTCAGATTAAACTATCTATTTTTGTTGGACATCTGTACCTGTTGACTTCCAGGGGTGCGTTTCCCAAACAACGTCATAACTCTGAACTATCATAAGCTGAACTATCATAAGATGCATCATTTGGGAAAAGAATTATGTTGTGAGGAGTGTTTCCCAAAACCATAGTTTCTCTGTCGCAGATCCATCATTTAAATCACGTTAGTTATAACGTAAAATGTCCAAAATGATGCTCTAAATGGGCTGGAGTAACTACTTCTTTAGAGAAAAAACCCATATTTTTTTGTTCAAATTATATTGCTTTACACGCACACACATTTTAAAAAAATCCAATATTAGGTTTGGCAAAAACATGCACTTGCTTTCCATGTTAATTGAAATATATGTAAATGACACATATAGCACCTATATATGTTTCGTTTACAAATATTATTGAGAATATTCCATATAAAATCACTACAGCAACATGTATTATAATCTCATATATAAATCATATAAACCGTTAATGGTTGTAATTTACAGTAGGCATTTATTAAGAAATGAAAAAAAACCTACTTAATAATAATAATAATAATAATAATAATAATAATAATAATAATAATAATTAGAATAAGTAGAATGTTGTTTATTTATTTTAGATTATATATTTTTGAAAAGTCTACTTTTACCATTTGACACATGCAAACCCCTGCAGAAATCTTCTACCCAACAGGTCCATGTCATATAAAGATACATTTCTTAATAAATAACCTAAAATGTAATATAAATTAAAACCATTAAGGTATGCTATGTTTTTTGTTTTCACATGCTTTGGAGACGTAACGTAAATTCTGCAATTCATTTTAATAATAGGTCACCTATAGCTTTAGAGTTCAAAATGGCATAAATGTCAATATGAAGATTGCTAAAACTGAACTGTAAAAATACTTTGAAAGCAAATTACACCTTAGAGAGATGACTTTAATGTTTTTTTTATTATTCCAAGTTTGAATGTTCTAAATGAATAGGGCATAGAAGGGATAACTGGGAATAAAACACAACCTGAAACTTTTCTAACTACAGCTCTAGAGGTGTTGTTGCAAGCGCAAATGTTTGCGATGCAGTTTTCGAATGTTCATTGGAACGATGGATTTGGGAAACGCCAAATCAACAAACTATGTTTGTAACAACGGAACTTGCAATCTTATGTGGCAAACGATGGTTTTTGGAAATGCACCTTAGAGCAGTTGTTTTTTCTTACTATGGAAGTCAATGGTTACAGGCTTTTTAGCTTTCTTCAAATATCTTATTTTGCCTTTAACAGAATAAAGAAACTCATAAAGGTTTGGAATCAAAAATAGTAAATAAGTAAATAGTGAGTAAATGTACATTTTTGGGTGAACTAAGCCATCAATGCTGTCCTTTGCATTTAATTTTACATTATAGTTTTGTTAAACAAAACTGAAATAAAATGAAACAAACATCCTAAAACGTTGCATGGTAGTACTTTTATATCTGACATATCTGTCATATAGCCCATAACACTTTCTCACAATTTATTTACTTACTTTTTAATTTTAGGAGGAGTAAACTGTGTGTACAGTATGTGGTTTCAGATCAATTTAGACCTGTCCAGTTTCGACTGGAATGCGTCCCAGACCACCTCCCAGAATTGGTTTGAACAATTGATTTTCTATTTGTCTCAAATGCATTTTGGAGGGGATTTTCACCTGTCATTTTCACATTCACAATAGGTGTACACAGCCGTAGTGTAAACACTTGTGTGGTCAAATTCATTCAAACAGTAATGAAACACCACCGACACTTAAAGTCTACACTTAAAGTCTTAACTGACTTCAATCTTAGAAAATACAGGATGTTTTGATGTAACACTTCTCAAAAGAGAAACTTTGTCATCTGAAATGTTTGGTTTGAAGGTAAACATCATTTTAAAAAGCACAATAATTTCAGTGAGTTGAACACAAACTTACAGTGTCAGAGGAGAGATTACCTGCTGCTCTTTGAATTGTCAGTTGTTTCTTTTCATTGTGTGTGTGTGTGTAGTGGCTATACGTGAACAAACAGGGCATATTAACACAGATGTAACAGATTAACATAAGTCTAAAATTGTGTTGGTTACAACCCCTTGCTAATAAAGTGTTTAGATAACACTAGATTAAAATCACTTTAATAAGAGGTTTAAACACTGTTGTGTAGAAGCAGTGTGTGAATATAACCAGCCTCTAATGGTAAAAGTCAATTAGTTAATTTTGTATAATCGTACTTAATAAAAACATTCTGCAGAATTACTTTGATTGACATTCTCTTTTTGTACATGTCATCAGAGAGGAAAAGCTCCGCCCATTAACCCCTTCCTCATTAGCATAAACAGCACTGAGTGAGAAGCAGCCATTTGAATCTGCATTTGTAGCTCCGCCTTCTTTTCTAAAGAGGGCTGGGAGTGCAATCTCATTTGAATTTAAAGCGACAGTAATCAAAATGGCACAATTTGAATCAAAACCTTACAAGGGTAGTTTCAAAGAGTTATAAAGCATTATTTGTGGCGTATTTTGAGCTGAAACTTCACATACACACACTCTAGGAACTTGTAAAATAAAGGGGGCAAAATATGTCCCCTTTAAGTAATGTATTTCAGATTCTCAAAAATGTGCCCTCTAGTATATTTCCGCTGTCGCCACTGGCTTGCATGGTTCAGGATCTGTAAAGCTGCGCACCGTTAGATTTGCCCTTCAATATTTGGACTCTCAGTAGTGATTATTAAACCACACTAAACTGAGCTGAACTGAACTGAACTTGAACACTACTAACTGAACTACACTGTTCCTATTTACTGTGACCTTTTATGTGAAGCTGCTTTGACACAATCTACATTGTATAAGCGCTATACAAATAAAGGTGAATTGAATTGAATTGAATTGAATTGAATTGAATTGAATTGAATTGAATTGAATTGAATTGAGTTGAATAGTGGATTTGTCATATGGAACATACACTGAAATGTAGCTGGAGCAATATAATTTATGTTTCAGAATAAAATGGCTGATACGTATATTTCCAGTCAGCCTGGGTTGAGTTTAAGTGCTAAACGCTAGAAATAAACAGAAATGTTTCTCCCCTGTATAGTGGTCTGATTAACTAAAAACAATCCTAATTCAAGGTGTGAATCTGGATTAAGATGAGATTTCTGTGCATTTATTTGAAAAAAAATGTTTGCTTCTCAAGACATTTGTGTGTCCAGTTCAGCTTTTGCCGTTTGTTTTCATTTACTTTGTCAATCGGAAAATCCCCAGACAACAAATAAACTTCAGGATTGATTAACTTGAACAATTAGTAGCCTGACAGATTATAGTTTAATTGAAAGTGAATGATTATCCTTTGATAATGTTTCACAGTGAGGGTCTGATTGCTTTCTATTTTTAAAAGCAAGTCTGCCGACTTTTATTATTGAAGGTTTTTATTTATTTATTTTATTACATTTTTTTAAAAGTGAAAGCATTGTCACGAAATTACACACATTTGTGATTTGGTATATCTGGGGTCAATAACTTGCTTAATTATAGAATTAGTTTTTGGAGTTAGTTAGACAAGACAAAAGAAGAAACCAAAGAAAACCTGAAACGCGTTTGGTAAAACTATAAAGCTATTTTAGGTTGTTTCTACAAGACATGATTGGCAACCCCTATTAGTATGTCTGTCTGTCTAACCATCATTTATAGAATACATACACCACATGTCATTCAGTAGCAGTAGTTCATATATTGTACCAAAAAATCTTGTCAGGAATGTTTAGAACAAGAATCAGTTGATGTATTAAAATATTTTTTAGGGATCTTGGTGCAGTCTCAAAATACCGTTTGACTGTCTTTTAAGACCTTTGTGGGTCCTCTTCACAAGACTGTTTTGATGTGTTTAACAGTCATCAGCATCTTAAATCCTTGAAAGTTTTTAATATTTATCTATGAGCAATTCCAGCATTATAGAAGTGACATTTGCAGTGAAAACTTAATACATAAATTCACAGAGAAAGTATATGTTAACATTATTTTGAAACGTCTGTTTATTTTTTCCAAAATAACTAACCACAGAGTTATCGGATTAGTAAAATATCAATCCGTAAGCATTTTTTAGATTTTAATTGAGGAAAATAAACATGCGTTACGGATGTAACCAAAAAAGTTAGCGAGTTTATAGTATACAACATACTTTGCAGAAATTCTGTGAATTTAACTGCACAACTCAAAAGAAACAATACTAATCAAAAGGATAAGAGTTGGCTCACTATAGAACAAAAATTATTGATTTTATTTCATGTTACAGTTTTGCATTTATGAGGGAAAAGCTTGATTATGGATGTAACAAATGTGAAATTGTGTGACTTTAGTAAATTAAATAAAATTGTTAAAAACATTGACAGAGACATTTTTGAGTATTTTTACTAGGGGTGTCAAAATTAATTGTTTCTTCGGTGCACCGCGATGCAGACGCGCACAATTTGATATCGGTTCAGTAATAATCATAACCGGTTATTATGTAGTGACGTCATTTATCTCAAATGCGCTATGTTGCCATAGCTTACTATGACGAGGAAGGCGAGCGCGAGTATTTACAGCGATCCAACTACTCAAAAGCGCAAAAACTGTGCACAATTTCACTGCATGTGTGTTTGCTGGACAGTCTTTCACTGACACTTACAGCAGAAGCTCCTATTTCACTGTGATTGAGAGAATGAAAGTAAACTCCATTTCTTTCTCTCTCTCTCTCTCTCTCTCTCACTGTGGCCCATTTGACCTGCTGGCGTGACCTCTCGGCTGTTACAGCGATACGTCTGGATACAGACAAGAGCACGTGTCTGCAGTGTTTTCTCCACAGTGTCTATCAGGAATCAGCTGTGATCGCCGCTGCACTTTATCAGTGTCACTCATCTGTGAAGAGTGCAGCACGCAAGAACCAATCGCAGCCCTTTCTGTTGAGCGTGTGACCAATCATAGGGGTGTAAGAGAACTTTGTAGACAAGGATCAGAAAGCGAGTGGGATATTTATATTTGTTTATTTTATTTGCTATAAATGCTCATGTTGTTTAAAGGTACAGTATATATATCTGACTGTGTGTATAAAGGACAAAACGGTATTACAGATAGTATATAAATATAAAAATATTTATACATTTTAATACAAGAATTGATGTGCTGTGAAGAAAATATAAAACTGTATATGGAAAGCATCGTCAATGCACCCTGATGCACCGAGAAATCGAATTTAACCGAATTGATGGCATGATAATCGTAACCAAACTGAAACGTGAGACCAGTGTAGGTTCACAGCTCTAACTTTTAGAGTACTGTATAACATAAGCCAACACAAAACATTTAGAAAGGGTTTCGCTATTTTGATTAAAAAAAAAAAAGCATGGAAAGGTTGACAATTGTATCAATTGCTCATATATATTTTAAATGAATATACATTTATTTGTATTAACATATTTTATGTAATATTTATGACATTAGGGTGGCACGGTGGCTCAGTTGTTGCACTGCCGCATTACAGCAAGAAAGTTTCTGGTTTGAGTCCTGGCTGGGTCAGTTGCCGTTTCTGTGTGGAGTTTACATGTTCTCCCTGTGTTAGCGTGTGTTTGCGTAAGGTGAAGAAAAATGAATGAATGAATTTATTACATTATTATCTCTTCCGGTTGACGTTGTAACTTTTCTGAAAATCTAGAAAACACTTGAGTTTTTGTTTTATTATTTGAGCAAATAGGATAATAAAAAAGATATTTGTTGTACTCTCCCATTCAATGTGCACTAAGTTTGTGATGTGATATATTTTATATTTAAATTTCCATGCTTATTTTGAACACAGCTTGTCTTTGTGTTTTCAGTGGTTAAAGGTGCAGTAGGTGATCTGCCAAAATGCTAACTGCTTAGCCTAATATCTTTGAAAACACAATCCCTTCCCTGCCGTTCAAAGTTATGCCTCCTGAAACATGAACGCGCTCCCTAAAGATAACAGTAGACAATCCACAAGATCATGTCATTCGTCAGTTAGAAAACTTTATAGTACTTAATAATACTACAATTCCCAACAAAAAACGTGTCATATCTAGCACGTTTTGTTTAGCATATTTCATGCATGCAAGGATCGCTGGTCTCACTCTCTCACACGCTTTGTCCTAAAGCAACTACTGTATGTTTAGTGGTTGGTTGGCGGTGTGCAGGAATTACACTTATTACTAAGCCATACTTGCATGCTATTTCAGACCGAATATTCAAAGTAGCATGGTTAACAATATAAGGAGCGTGTCATGGGTTGTCATTGTCCAAAATGAACCAATGTGAATATAAAACCAACTTCAGTAAAGCAGGCTAAGTGGACTAGCACTATTTAATGATGTTTTGTTGTTAACCTAAATAAAAATCTACATTATCGATGCTGTGAAAGGTCCATTATGAAATTGAAAATAGTCACATCAATCTTTAACCAGAAGATTTCAGTGGCTCAACAACACTTCTGTGCATATAACCCATTCATAATTCAACAAAATCTACATCAGCTTCGAGTAAAAGAGATTTAAAGCATAACATGATCTGTCTAAAAGAAATACTTCAGCTGTGGTATCCTCCTTCCTCCAGCGTGCAAAACTAACTCCAATATTGATTCAGGATTTTAAGAAGTTTTGATTCAGCATTTGTTTTTACTGCTGTCTGCACATGAACGAGCAGCGCACATGTACGCGCTAATGATGGATCTGCGTGAACAGAGGTGCACAGTTGTACAAATCTACATTTGTTGACAGACAGTTTGAGCTACTTATCAGAATTATTAGAATTGACTAATTGACTAATTTTAATTGGATGAACATTTTTTAGTCTCATGCCTTCCCAGAATATAAACATAGATAGAAATACATTTAGATCATTTACTTTAATCATTACTATTGCAATGTGAAGAGACTTTCAACCAGCATAACCAAAAATGTTTCTGAAGACAATCAACCACTGCAATTTAAATGGTTCTTACATATGTCATTCAGTGGCATATTTTACTTCCACAGTATTATTCTGAATGAAGCAACATTTACTTCATATAATGTTATTCTGACTTTTTATATTACATCCAACTATTGTAATACATACAAACGTGACTGTGTAGAAAGCAAAAAGTACATAATCGTAGATTTTGAGCTTTGAAAAGCTATGAGCCCATTAGCACTTTTTAATCTGACACAAAGCCACGCAGTGTTTAGGTCAGATTAAAAGTGCCAATATCTAACAGTCATGTTATCATCTAAACCCCTCGCTGCTAAGGCGCAGTTTCACGATCTGCCAAAAAAGGCATTATCCTCCGCCCCCCAGGGGCTCAGCCTCAGCCCCGTTCTTTCAATATCAGAGGTCATTGGCAGATTAATTTCTTCTGACGCACTGGCTGTATGTTAATGGAGCCCGGCTCAAAAGGTTGCATGTGCCAGACTAACAGATGCCATTTTGCTAGTCCTGTTATTTTGTTATGAGGCTTGTTGGCTTAAAAACAGAGCAATCCAAAAGCCTGGATGGTGGCCCCAGAGGAGAGGTAGATCTTGGCCTGTTAAATGATAGCTTGCTGAGAGACGCCGCTGGAGTAGCTGTGATATTTGTTTCTGCACTAGCGCAATGCCAGCCATTCCTGTGCCTCATTGGCTTGAGGATGGATCAGCAAGTATACGGGACCATTGCTTGGAAACATTTTCCGGCTTAAATCACAAATACGGAGCTTTTTAGAGCTAAACAAAGTGGCAGATTCTTGGTTTTGGAAGGAGCTGTGGAAAATGATGTGAAGCAGGCATTTGCGTGTGTGTGTGAGAGTGCCCTATGGCCTTTCTAGGGCCCCGTGAATGCAGAGTGAATCAGAGAATCCAGTCAATAAACCAAAATCGGTTGTAAAATGTCATGGCATTGCCTGGATTTTGGATGAATAAGTAATAATTGTTGTGCTTTAAACCTAATCATAAAACAATGTGAAATCAACAGGGAGTCTGTGGGGTCTTAAAAAGTCTTAAAATTCAAAAACTAAAATGTAGGCCTTAAAAAGTCTTATATTCACTAAAATATGGTGTTGATGGTCTTAAATCATTTTAAAAAGATTTTTTTTTCCTCTGTCCAGCTAAAGCTACCCAGTAAGACCAAGACGCATCCAATTATCAACAATCCATCTAAATATTGTTTTTTTTATTATTATTATTGCAAAGAGATACAATCAGAATAGCTGTATTTAGCTCTGCAAAAGTCTATAATTTAATTTATAATAGTATTAAAAAGTCTTAAAATGTCTTAAATTTCAAAAAACTAAATTTAAATTTAAACTTAAATTCACTAAAATTATCAACAATCCATCAATTTTTAAAAAATTATTATTATTATTATTATTACTACAAAGAGATACAATTACAATAGCTGTTAGACATTCTCATAGAAAATTCTCTAAATTAAATTGCCTAATCAGGAACTATAAACTATAAACAATTACAAAATTCATCATGACAAAAACAGGGCTATATATGCCTTTATAAGATCTTCTGTTTATACAAAAATAAATTATACAGAATAGAATTATACAAAAATATTTACAGAAGGGAGTGGATATAATATTTATAAATAGGCATGACACTTAAGTTTTGAAAAATGGTGGCAAAATTAAAATAGGTGGCTAAAAAATAAATACGTTTCGATTTTTGTTTTGTTTTGTTTTGTTTTTTGTGACTATAGCAAAAAAGCGAATTCCATTCAAATATATATATATAAAATAAAATAAAAAAAATGAAGTATTTAGCTCTGTATAAGTCTACAATTTTATTCGTAATGGTCTCAAAAGGGTCTTAAAATATCTTAAATTTCAAAAACTAAACTTTAGGCCTTAAAAACTCTTAAACTCACTAAAATATTGTGTTGTAGGTCTTAATTAATTTTGAAAAGGTCTTAATTTTCCACTGTCCTAGTAAAGCTACCCAATCAGACCAAGACGCATCCAGTTATCAACAATCCATCTAAATAATTGTTTATTATTATTATTATTATTATTATTATTATTATTATTATAAAGAGATACAATTACAATAGCTGTTAGACATTCTTACAGAAAATTATCTAATATAAATTGCCTAATCATGAAAAGAAAACTATAAACAATTACAAAATTCATTATGACAAAAACAGGGTAATATATGCCTTTATATGATTTTCCGTTTATACAAAAACTATTTACAAAAGGTAGGGGGAGTGGACAAAATATTTATAAATAGGCATGACACTTTGACAAGACAAGTTTTTATAGAAGTGCATTCGGTTGAAAAAAACGGTGGCCAATTACAATAGGTGGCTAAGAAATAAATACGTTTACATTTTTTTATTTTTTTCTGTGGCAAGCAAAAAACAAATTCCATTGCAAAAAAAAAGTATTTTTTGTGTTTAAAAAAAAGTGTTTAAAAAAAATGTATTTAGCTCTGTATAGGTCTAAAATTTCATTCATAATGGTCTTAAAGGGTTTTAAAAATCTTAAATTTGACTTGATAAAAACTGCAGAAACCCTGAATCAAACAGAATAATATGAAATCTTTTTGTGGGTTTGTGTGAATTAATGGTGCAGTTTAAACTAATGAAGCATTTTGATACTCATTATTGTGTTTTCAGCCTTTGAACATTACTTCATTACACAGACTATTACTTTATGACTATGTCAAAAATTAACTTTTTTTAAGGTTGGGCTGCATGATACTGAAAAAATATTTTATGTGTGTTGTTGTTGAGTAATGTAATAATAATATTTCTTGCAAATTTTTTCTTTAATTTACAAACTGTTAAGGCACAAACATGTACACTTTAAAACACTATAAATGACTGAAAACCTCTGCAGATATTTTGATTCTTATTGATCGTTGTCATTTCTGTCTCTTGTCTTGACTGCACCGTTCGTATGTATTTTTAGTTCTAGGGTCACCTTTGGGCCACTTTAGCTAATAGCAGAAGAGTTTATCCTGGGGAGGCGGATCTAATGATAGTACGGCACGATCTAATTGGTCAGATTTGGATAAGCAACCCATACATGGAACACAAATTAGAGGTGTGAACCTACACTGGTCTCACGGTTTGGTTATGATTAGGGCTGTGCGATTAATCAAAATCGAATTGCAATCGCAATTTGAAACGTTGCGATTAGCTAATTGCAAGAGGCTGTGATATGAAAAATATATGTTTTATTTAATTTTCCCCACCCAAAGCAAATGCGTGACTGCTGTCTTTGTGTGATCGTCTTACTAGTCAATTGAGTGAGCACACTTTCGTTCTGCCCAATCAGATTTGCTCAACCGAACTATGCGGAACGACCACAAAAAAAAAAAGAAAAAAAACAGGATGGTGTCTGCTGCTTCAGCAACATTAATAGATACATTAATTTGAAAGAAAAACAGGACAATGGTTATACAGGAATATTTTGGTTTCAAAGTCACATACACCAAACAAAAACAGGTCATTTTAAGAGCTGTCGCAGAATTGTTGCCACGGCTTACAGATTATTGACCTGAATCTTGACTGCAAAATTAAATTGCAAATCAACTCACATTGGTAAGATCTGTCAGAAAAATTGCAATTTCCCCAAATCGCACAGCCGTAGTTATGATTATCATGCCATCGATTTGGTTCAGTTTGATATCTCAGTGCATCACATTGCGTTGACGATGCTTTCCATACACAATTTGATATTTTACAGCACAAGAATTCTTGTATTAAATTTTAAACATATATTTATGTATTATTTGTAATACAGTTTTGCTCTTTAATATAAACAGTCAGGTATATAAACATTTAAAAACATAAGTACATGCACAGAACAACATGAGCATTAAATAAACAAATGTAAATATCCCACTCGCTTTCTGAGCATCGTCGTGCGAGTGAATTGTGCAGAGTTTCTGCATTTTTAAGTAGTTGGAGTGTTTTAATTACACACACTCGCCTCCCTCGTCATAGTAATCTACCACTATATAGCATATGAGATAACAGACATCAGGTAATAACCGGTTAGGATCTATTACTGAATCTATACCAAATTGTTTGTGTTTTCATTTGACACTCCTAGCACAAATGCTTGGCATAAATTAAATGTAATTTAGGTCACACTTTATTTTGATGGTCTGTTCGTTGGATTTAAGTTACATTGCAGCTAATTCCTATTAGATTATAAGTTGACTGTTAGGTTGGGGTTAGGGTTAGAGTAAGTTGACATGTTTTTTCTAAGTTTCTTATATTCAGTTAAATGTCTGTATAGCAGCAGTCTCAACAGATATTAAGCAGACAGTCTACTAATACTCAAATGGACCATCAAAATAAAGCGTTACCATCATTTATTGCCCCTCTCTACGATATGAACATTGCATATACTGTCACAGCGATAATGATAATTTTTCAATATAATTGTGCAGTCCAGACAATATCTCTCCAATTCATTTCAGGGTCATTTTTACCTTCATAAAGACAGATTTCCTTTTTATTTAATCTGTGCTGTCCTTTTTTATGTGAAATACTCTAAATTTAGTTATGCAAAGTAATGACAACACTACCAATCATAGTAATCATTAGTAAAGTGATCGTTGTATACTGTTATTGCGCATAGCAATGTAATTATGTAATAATAATGTTTATTAGTTAATATAATTTGAATTTAATAAATAAATAAACAAATAAAATAGTTTTGGGTTGGAAAATAATCTTAAAGTGATCTCAGCAGACTTCAACAATTTTTAAATTGATATCTGATTGATTAATAATACAGCTAATCCATTAATTACTTATTATCATTAATTAAGTCCTTTAAAATGTAACACATTATTTGAAATGTATAGAACAAATGTAAAACATTTAAAAAGTGTTACTTTTTAGAAGTATTTTCAGGCCCGCATACACAAATATAAGGTACAATAGTGCGAAATCCCAGATTAAGTGTCTGCTGTCACTCTCCGGTTGCAAAGTTAAAAGTTAACATTGCCCTGCCAAATGTCTCCAATCTTTGGATTGATTTAAAAGCCTCTTATAAAGTGCAATGCTAATAGAAAGTGTTATTATTACAAAGTACAATGGAAAAAAGAGTGGAGCCGAAGAGAAATTAGAAAGAGCTATAATGAGTTATTAAATAGAGGAGCAAAGTGTTCTGAGCTCTATAGAGAATAAAAATGACCCTTTTGAGTCGCCATTGCTAGCATTTTAAACTAATTCTCTGTCCATTATTGGCGTGCCGTTGATCTTGGTAGGGGTCTGTCTGAAGGGAAATGTGGAAAAGGGTGTATTGTCTTGTAAAATGGAGAAAAAAAGGACACGTTTGCTGGAGCCATGCTAAGTTAAAACCTTTTCATTGCAGGAAAATGTTCTCACCTCTCGAATGGAAAGCCTTAATCAATGCTCTCTTAAAAGCCGTTTTTAGACGCTCCACAATGGGCATAAACAAAAACTGGTAGTCATTATTAACTAATTAAGGCTTATTGACTGTGTTGAACCATTTGCCTGTGCTGTGTTTGTATTTTAAATCTCATTTAGAAAAATATATATTCTTTTTACATTTAAGGATGGAGGTGGCATAAGTGTGTGAGTAATGGCACACTGCTGTTCAAAAGTTTGGGGTCAGCTGAGTTTATTGAAAAAATAATGTAGTACTTTTATTCCTAAGGGATGCTTTAAATTGATTAAAAGTGACACTTATGGGTCCAATCCCAATTCTATTTTTGTACCCCTACCCCTTTTGCTTTCTCTTGGCCCTTAAAACCGAGGGTGAAGGGGAAGGGCTTCAAAATTTACCCCTAAGAATTGGGACAGCACTACAGCACCTGCACTCGTCATCATATGTCATCGCGATCTCTTGCTTCATATAAGATCAGACTATCGCAACTGCTATAGTTATTTCAGTTGTGCTATTTTTTGGTATTTATCTTCAAGAAATGACTGAAGGCATATATTATGTTATCATAACGATATAATGTGGCAATACAATCGTAACTGTACTTTGCATTTAACACAGTGGCCATATTCATTTACGTAAACGCACGAAAACAACATTAACATTATAGCAGACACTGTAAAAAGCCCTTTCCCAGCCACTAGACTTTTCTGACAGGGTATTCCAGTGTCATCGAGTGTCAGACTGTTGTGGGACTGCTGTACAGGAGTTATGAATATGGATTATAGGTCGCAAAATTTAGCGGTTTTTATTTTATTGTTTTTTTTAAAAGCATGACAGTAAAACACGAACGTGGTTATGAATATATTGAAACATATGCTTGTTTGTTGTAAAAATTCGTAATAATGACAAAAAAAAATACTGATTTGTGGATCTCCATACTTCCGGGTGCTGCGATCCTGCTGTTGTGGCTGGTGTATTCTGGGAAATTTTCTTAGCCCTTGGTTTCGAGTGTGGTCCTGAAAAATCTTCATTCAAAGGGCTATTCACCCCTTCCCCTTAGCCCTACGCCTTCAAGCTAAAGATAATTGGGGGAAGGGGTAAGGGGTAGAATTGGGATTGGGCCATAATGTATCAAGAAATGTGTATACTAAATGAATGGTTTTCTTTTTAACTTTACTAACTCTAGTCCTCTACTCAAATGCAAGTAATCAATAAAAAAAATCAACAGAAATATTAGCTTCGCAGCTTGGGTCAATATTGATAACATTGAGCTGTGTTTCACAAGCACCAGATTAGCATAATAAAATGATTGATGTATTTTTACAGACATTGAAAAATACATTTTAGAGCAGTAGTCACAATACCGTAAAACCGGGGTATTTTTATCCAAGGTTATACCATCAGAAACATATATATATATATATACCGGCCCATGCCTAGATGAAAGTATCATCAAGGGCATAGTTCACCCAAAAAATTTAATTCACCCGCTATGTAATCTCCCTGAGGTTGTTCTAAACCTTTATTAGATTCTTTCTTCTGTTGAACACTAAAGATATTCTGAAAAACCTTCAACCGTTGACTTCTTTAGTAGGAAAAACAAATACCATGCAAGTCGATGGCTACAGGTTTTTTCAAAAAAATCTTATTTTGTGTTCAACTCATAAAGGTTTACAACAAATAAAATGTGAGTATATGATGACTCAATTTTCAATTTTAAGTTAACTATCTCTTTAATTTCAAAGAGTAAAACAAAATGTTTTACTCGCATAAGTATGAATCAGAAATCTAGAGAAACTGAGAATTGAATTGAAATTGAAAACTCTCAGCACTGTACTGGTGAATTGTAATTAAATTAAGGATATTCCTCATTTGATCATATTTTTTGATTGGATTTCATTAGAAACTTGATTTAAACAAGTCGAACATTTGCACCATCTCATGACCTAATAGTTAAAGCTAATAATAGAGCTAATAGAATTGTAAAGTCAGTTCCGCACACCTGCTGTGTGCTCTTTCCACAAGAGGATGCTGAGAATGTTTGATTCTGTTACGGGGACATAAACGCCTCTTGTGTTCTCGGCTGGAGGAGACAGGCTCTCTGTTTGACCACAGTGGCCTGTGCGCAGTGAACGTGTTTCCCTGCTCACGTGCCTCACAGCCGGGATTAATTGTCACCAAGGCCTCTGTGATCCAGGAATGCAATTACCTACTGACCCAAATCATCTACTTGGCAGGAAGTCTTTATCCCTCACACCGCACTGCCAGCACCTGCCAGCAGACACTTTTCTCCCCCTCTCGCTTTCTGTTTTTTTTTTCTGTCCCGCTCTGCCTGCGTCACTCCGCTGATGGCTCATCAAAAGCAGCTGTTATTCTCACAGTGTTCTTGGAATATGTGGATGTTACAGACTCAAAGCACTATACCAGTAAAGCCGTTTGACTTCATGTGTGATAGTGATTTTAGTGCAGGATTGTATCATCTGTAAAATCATTGCATTGGTAAAACATGAAAATTCTTAGTTGTAGGTGATCCTAATATGGAATCATTTCTCTCTCTGTGTGTGAGTATAATATAAACAACATAAATAACAACATTCTGTATGTATATATATATGTATATATATATATATATGTGTATATATATGTGTATGTATATATATATATATATATATATATATATATATATATATATATATATATATATATATATATATATATATATATATATATATATATATATATATATATACATATATATATATATATATATACATATATACATATATACATATATATATATATATATATATATATATATACATATATACATATATACATATATATATACATATATACATATATATATATATATATACATAAAAATAAAAAAATCTAACATTTGTATTAGTCTTGGGCAAAAATTGATTGCTAAAATAAAAGTTTGTTTTGACATAAAATATATGTGTGTATGTGTGTGTATTATATGTATTATGTAAATTTGATACACAGACATACATAGAAGTAAAACAATTTTGTTTTCAATGTATTTATAAATTGTGTCAAATACACATATATTTTATCTAAATATTAGTACATTTTTCCTCAAATATATGGATGCTACATAATACATATACACTGTACAAACACTGTAATTGTGTCAAAACAAACTTTTAATCAAGATAAAATTTTGCCCAGCACTAATATTGGTTGTATCAAGTGGTTATTTGAGTTACTGTTGCCTTTCTATCAGCTCTAACCAGTCTGGCCATTCTCCTTTAACCTCTGTCATCAACAAGGCATTTGCACCCACAGAACTGCCGCTCACTGGATATTTTTTCTTTTTCGGACCATTCTCTGAAAATCCTAGAGATGGTTGTGCCTGAAAAAAAATCCTAGTACATCAGCAGTTTCTGAAATACTCAGACCAGCCCATCTGGCACCAACAACCATGCCACGTTCAAAGTCACTTAAATCAGCTTTCTTCCCTATTCTGATGCTTGGTCCATGTCTTCATGCCTAAAGCATTGAGTTGCTGCTTTGAGATTGCCTGATTAAAAATTTGCGTTAACGAGCAGATGGACAGGTGTACCTAATAAAGTGGCCAGTGAGAGAGAGAGAGTGTGTGTGTGTGTGTGTGTGTGTGTGTGTGTGTGTATATAATACCGTGTAAATGTCTTAGTCCACTATTTGTTTCACCAAAAAGTTTTAAAAGTTGGTTATATCTATATTTTTAGCAGCGTTTTTGTCGTAAGATTGAAATGTCAATTTACCTTTCCAAACATTATTTTATTAGTAATTGTACTGTAAGTATACATATCACAACATTGCATTTAATCAGGTTCACATGGTCAAATTCAAGTTTAATTAGTTGTTACATGCCAGCTCTTTTTAGAGTTATTATTATTAGTATGAATTTACTAGCAATTTAGAACCTTTGAATGTCACATTTAATCCGCGACTTGATTAGCTTCTTATCCAGAAATAAAGTCTAATGAAATATTGATGTTTGAGTAAACATTAGCAGGTTGACGGTCATTAATAAACATTTTTAAGTTTCTGGGTGCATTCAACTTATTAAATAACCCCCACATGCTAATGTGCTTCTCCTGTATAGTGTCAGTGTTAAATGCGAGTGAGGTTTGTTCTCTGAGCTTCATAATCTGATTTGTTGGCTCTCTGATCCTCAGTTACACTAATCAGAACAGTTTGTCTTGAAACAGATTATTGTGCATTAAGTCAAATGCAAGCAGCAGCAGCAGCTCTGAGTTAGCAAGACTTGGCATTGGCTATTATTTTGTTTATCCAGAGGGTGTTTTGAATGTACATGCGTGCCATAATCGCAAGTGTTTTACTTTCCTGGACGTTTCTATGTCTGCGTCAGTGCTTCTCATCCATAACCTTTGTAATGATTTCATATGGGAGAGTGAGAGTGGGAGTTTTCATTCAATAGATGTTCTCAAGCCGTTTCTTTTGTGCTGTTGTGAATCCGAATAAAAGAGCTTTGGCCCGAGTCCTAGTTGTATCATCAGCGACGGCAAACAACAGTCCTTTAGTTCCTTTAATGCTAATGAACGAACTAAAGCAAGAAATATCTATGTGCCGCACTCTCATCTTATGAAGATCAAAGACTAGAAAATTAACAGAACACTAGTGAACAAAAACCATTCAACTCGCGCTCACTCATTGTTGTTATTTTCATATCATTATATTGCATTAAGAACTCTACTGGGAATTAAAGCTCATTTAGTCTTAATAGAGATTGATTTGGCTATATTTTGTGATATTTTTTATTTTGAAGGAATAGTTGTCATGTCTGCCTAATGAATGAATGAATTAATTAGATTAATTAAATGTTCAGTTATATTTATTATAATTAATTCATTCAGAATGTATTTGAAAAAATGCTGGTTACTTTTCTACACAGTCTTTTCACCCCTTTTTTCAGTAGTTTGTGTATTGCATACAGTATGTATGCCTCACTGAACCAAATCCATATATTTAATACAATTGGATCTCATTTATCAAACTTATTTTCAATGTTTTTATGAATAATGATTGGATTCTGACACAGTGGCCTGTGATGGGCTGTTTCAACAAACAGTTTTCAACGATGACCTATTTTTGATATAAAACAGCACATATTGCTGAACAGTGACATGCTTGCATCCTTTCAACGATGAACATAAAAGATCAAACTTACCGTTTACTGTATAACCTATGTGCCAGCATACAGTATGTCTCGATTAAAGCACACATTATGGGCTCTATTTTAATGATCTAGGCGCAGAGTCTAAAGCACATGGCGCAAAAGCATTAAGGGCTGTGTCCGAATCCACCTTGGCTATTTTAAGGACAGAAAAATACAGTTTTGCACATGGTCTAATAGGGTTGTGCTTACTCTCTAAATGAGTTATGGGTGTGTTTTAAGAATAATGTGGATTAAACCAATCAGAGTCTCATCTCACATTCCCTTTAAGAGTCAGTTACGTCGCGCCATGGCGTATTTGCTATTTACATGACGGACTTTGTAAGTGGAAAAACTGAATGCTTCAGTAGCGAGAAAACAGCTAAACAGACCATCTGCGGTGAGAATGAAGAATGATCCTCCTCCATTCGGCCTCTTTACTTTCTCTTTACTTCTTTACTTTCATGGAGTAAGGAAATTATCTATTTCAGTTCCTCAAAATAGCAACGCGCCAGCAATGCGCCTTAACATACATCCTTTTTAGACAGGAACACCCATGAGTCCACAAAGCAGCACAAATGAATGTACTATTTAAACAATGTGGCACTAAACAGGAAAATTAGGGCTGCGTTGGCCTGAAAATAGCAACAAATCGCGCCAAACACAACTTGCACCTTTTTATTGTGCCAGGTGTATGATAGGGCCCTATGTGTATAATTTGACATTACTTTTACTTTTGACTTGACTTTACCCAGTTTACAAGAAAAACAAAAAAACAAAAAAAAACAACAACAAATTATATATATATATATATATATATATATATATATATATATATATAGTTGTGTTATTGTAACTGTGAGGGCGCTGGACAATAGAGTTGGGGATTCATGTGCAGTTTTATTAACTAAGAATAGTCAGGCAGGCATTGGTCAAAACAGGAGCAAAACAGAAGCACAAAGGTAATCCAAAATCGTCTTAAACAGGCAAATGGTCAGGCTAGGTGGCAAAGAATCAATAATGGGGAAAACAAGGCAAGGATCAAGACACAGAAAGACTAGACAGGATTTATGCTTTGTAATGCTACTGGATAACCAAGCAACAAGACTCAGCCCCGATGTGTGTGTGTGAACTGTATAAATAGTCCTAGAATTAGTCTGTGATGCGCTTCCATCTGTGTACAATCAGTGAGTGAACTGCAACTGGTGTGTGTGAACAGGTAAGAAGGGATTTGTAGTTCTTTTGGTGCCAGATTAGTAGTTCTCCAGTGATCTGTATGGCCTAGATCGCTGGTGATTGTGACAGTTATTATGCTGTGGGTGGATCTGCCTGTTTCAGACCACTAACTGACAGTTTTCTCACATTCCTGCTAGATGTGATCATGCATAATCAGTTGCATGAACCATTGTGTTTAAATTTATATTAATTATTTGTGCTGCTCAAGATGCATCACAAGATACTACTGGCCTGTCATGTATAATGCAGAGTTTGTATTTGTTTCCAAGGATCCATATGAATGGAGCAATGTTCTCTACAAAATGTTGAAAAAGTATAAGTAAAAAACTTTTTTCTGTTTTATCATAGTTGTGTGTACACTACCTGACAATTGTCTTGTCGTGGAGCCCAGTTGTAAGAGCAACAAATAATAACTTGACTTCTAGTTGATCATTTGGAAAAGTAGCAGAAGGTAGATCTGTTTGCCATTCGTTATACAGGTAGGTCATGAAAATTCAGCTTCTAAGTCAATGAATAAGGAAAAAGTCAGTGGAAATTGTTATTTGGCTTGGAGTGGGAACTGCGATAATTTATTCCAGGTCTTTTATAAACCAACTTGGCCTATTGTATATATTTTCATGTGTCTGTTTTAAAATGTACATGTTCAAAATAGACAAACAGATTTTCAATTAATAATAGCTTAAATTTGAGTCTGTTACTCATCCAAAGTTGTCAGTGGAAAAACTAAATGCACAAATTGTGTATAATTGCCATTCACTGCCAATTGTTATGTGTGATTTATTTATTTTTTTTTTATATAAAGTGAACTGTACCTTTGATGTATTGTGTTGATGTTACCTAATCCATATTGAAAAACCTTATGGACTTTTACCTCTGTTTACATTACCTTATATGTAATCTAATTTCTGCATTGGTCATACTGATACAAACGAGTCAGTGATGTGGCACCCAACTGAAGTGTGGCCAAAGCAAGTCATAGATTCCCAATGTCTCAACACTCGACAATCGTGGGCAGAAATATAAGACTGTATTACTGGCTATATTAAGGGCTATAGATGCTTCGTGCCATTATAAGCCTAAACCCTGACAAACAGGATTAAGCACACCAAAAATACAAATTCTCATGGATAGAGTTTTATATTTTCAAAGAACTCCTAACTGACACATCATTGGATAGATTGGGATGATCCGAGGTATTCCAGCGAGAGCTAAGAAGGATCACACTGAATCCAGAGAGCTCAGCAGTAAAAGCCTTTTTTCCTGGGGTGTTTGACTGCTCTGTTCCAAAAAAAGAGAAAAAATTGGCTAGAAAGAGATAGGAGAGGGTGAGATTACAGCCGTCCTGCGGCCCCTTTTGGGACCAGGGCTTCCTAGATCACCGCCCTCCAGAGAACTATCCATCCGAGGTCTCAAAGCTGGTCAATTGCTCATTATGGTTTAAGTTATATCATCGTCCTATTTAGGATAATGGGGGGAAAAAAAAGAGAGGGAATGAAAACAAACAACAACAAAAGGTCAAACAAAGAGTTTAATGCATTGTCCTGCGGCATTAGTGCACTAAAGGCTTAAAAAAAGGCTGAAAGCACAGATATGCCATTAAAAGGAGAAATGTGTCGGGTGGGCTGGAGTGAAATGTATTTGTTGAGCATAGCAGCTAAAAGGATAAAAGCCTGGTTTATGCTGCGCACATGTGCATTTGTTTTCGCTGTTGGAAAAACATTGATGACTCACGGTGGTGTTTTCTTTTTGAGCTCTTTTACTTGCTTCTTCTGTTTAAGAGACTGACCTGTGGGAGCAGTGTCACATGCCCTGCGTATTAAAGTAGTGGCAAACCTCCCTCATAGCTATCCGGATCTGGGTCTTTTGGGGTTACTGGCCAAGCTTGGACTGTTGAGGTCAAATGATGTTAACTTAATCAGCTTTAAATAATACCGTCTTTGCACAGCAATGACATTACGGAAGCTGCTTCTGCATGAAAATAAAGGTGGATTTATAAGGACAGTTTAATGCATATCCAGTTCAATGTCGTCTGTCAAACAATGTGAACTGAAAACACAGTAATAATTACATTCATGTTGTGTAGATTTTTGTCTACTTACAGCGAATGGGGAAAAAGAATTATCAGGGTGTCCGCAGGGTCTTAAAAAGTATTAAAATGTCTTAAATTTCAAAAACACAATTTTAGACCTTAAAAAGTCTTAAATTCACTGAAATATTGTCTTGTAGGCCTTAAATAATTTTAAACTGGTCTTCATTTCCCTTTGTTTATGTAAAGCTATACCCAATTGATCCAAAACGCATCCAATCACCAACACATCTCAATAAAATGTTTAGCAAAACTACTCATAACTAGTATTATAACTGTAGCCTGTAGTTCTAACATTTTTTTAGATTGTTTGTTTTTTAAATGTATGTTTACATCTAAGGTCTGCTTGTTTTGACACATTATTTAAAATATGTGGCTTAGAAATTACTAATTAGATTTTTTTTCTGCTGGGATTTGTCATTGAAAAATCCTCCAGCCCTGTACAAATCTGAAATTTCAGTCTTCATGGACTTAAAAAGGTGTTAAAAATTCTAAAATCTGACTTGGTGGAACCTGCAGAAACCCTGATTATAATTGTGACTATTTCACAATTCTAACTTTAGTTTTACTCGCACTTGTAATTTATAAACCTGCAAGTCTTATACTTATAAACTAGCAAGTAACCATTGTGCAAGATTTGTGAGATGAAATGTTGTAATTTCCTTTTTATGGACTGTTAAAGTAGTAATTGTAAAAGTGTTTCAAATATTACATTGTGAAAAATTACCCTTCCAGGGTGATGTTTTCTTCTAGTTTGTATAAGTGTATAGTAGTTTTTCTGTTTTGGAAGGTCCCTTTAATGCATTTTGTTGAATTTAAGTTACATTGCATCTACATGCAAACTAATTATCATTAGATTAAAGGTAGACCGTTAGGTTGGGGTTAGTGTTAGTGTAAGTTGACATGTACTTGCAAAGTTTCTTATAGTCAGTTAAATGTCTGTTGAAGGCGCAGTATCAACAGATATTAAGTAGACAGTCTACTAATACTCAAATGAGAATTAATTGGCATGTACAGTAGTTGTGCAATGCAACTTTTAGTCAACAAAATGTGCAATAGGGACCATCAAAATAAAGTCTTACCGTTTTTCTTGTAGGACTGTATTTTTTCATTCATTCATTCATTCATTCATTCATTCATTCATTCATTCATTCATTCTTTTTGGCTTAGTCCCTTTATTAATCTGGGGTCGCCACAGCGGAATGAACCGCCAACTTATCCAGCACATGTTTTACGCAGCAAACGCCCTTCCAGGCGCAACCCATCTTTAGGAAACATCCATACACACTCATTTACACAATTTAGCTTACCCAATTCACCTGTATCACACGTCTTCGGACATGTGGGGGAAACCGGAGCACCCGGAGGAAACCCACACGAACGCAGGGAGAACATGCAAACTCCACACAGAAATGCCAATTGACCCAGCCGAGGCTCGAACCAGCGACCTTCTTGCTGTGAGGCGTCAACACTACCTACTGCGCCACTGCGTCTCCTTACTGTTTTTTTTTTTCCAAACTATTTACTCAACTGTTCTAAACCTTTATTAGTTTTTTTTAATTCTGTTAAACAAAAGAAGATAGTTTGAAGAAAGCTGAAAACCTGTAACCACTGAAGTTAATGGTTACAGGCTTTTAGCTTTCTTCAACATATCTTATTTTGTGTTCAACTCAAGAAATTCAAGCAGGTTTGGAACGAGTGAGAGTAAATTATGACACAATTTTCATTTTTAAGTGAACTATCTCTTTAATAAAATTATTCGTACACCAAACAATATTGGCTAATGGGTATTGTCTAGAATTTGAACACTGCTGGTTTGTTTATACATATGTTGAATGAGAAAAAAAAGTGTCATGGGTCCTGGGGTTTCATGATTATAAGCTCTTCAGTGTGTTTGTGCTGTTGATGGATGAACACTACTCATCAGACTGAAGCCACAAGGCCTGTTTTCCTAGAGGATTTGTCTTCATCGAGCAATTAAAATGAGTTGTATTGGCAGACTGATAAAAAGTGTTTGGGGCTGTAATTAAGTATCCTCTGGTTTGATATATTTAAGGAACTTGTTTGTTGAACAGCTTACCCACAATTCCAAAACTGTTCTGCAAGGATGTCCCGATGAGGCTTTTTTGCCCTCGAGTCCGAGTCATTTGATTTTGAGTATCTACTGATCCAATACTTCTATAATCCATAAAAAAGTAATAAAGAAGAGCAGCGAAACAGATCTAGGATGTTCCTTATTTTTTATTTAATTGACCTTATTTTAACATTCAACATCTCTGTTAACAAACAGAGCACTTCTGTGATGTAGCTTGAACAATCAAGTAATCAATAACATAAATTCTTCACTTTTGGACTTTAGTGCAACAGTAAATATGTAAAAAAAAATCTACTATAAAAACAAAGAGCACCTCAACTTAAAATACCCAGCAGGCAATCCCAAGTTTACATATCTCACAGTTTGCTACGGCAATGTTGTCGTCATCAACTTTATAATACTTCCAGACTGCAGACATCTCTCGATTTCTGCTTCAAGCTGCTTCCGTGTTCTACTTTGCCAGCATTTAACCAATAGCGTCTCTACATCAAAGTGACGTCATGCCGCACACGTTGCTGTTTCTGTGTGTAGTCAAGAAAGAGATTTAACTCTGTGCCACCACATAACTATAGATGTGTTACAAAAAATAATGAGAATATATATATATATATATATATATATATATATATATATATATAGATAGATAGATAGATAGATAGATAGATAGATAGATAGATAGATAGATAGATAGATAGATAGATAGATAGATAGATAGATAGATAGATAGATAGATAGATAGATAGATAGATAGATATAGATATATAGAAATAGATATATAGAAATGATATAGCAAGGAATTTTTTACTGTAAGTCTGATAATATTTTTTCTTCTGGAGAAATTCTTATTTGTTTTATTTTGGTTAGAATAAAAGCAGATTTAAGTTTTTTAAAAAACATTTTAGGGACAAAATTATTAGTCCCTTCAAGCTATATTTTGTTTCGATAGTCTACAGAACAAACCATCTTTATACAATAACTTGCCTAATTACCCTAACCTACCTAGTTAACCTAATTTACCTAGTTAAGCCTTTAAATGTCACTTTAAGCTGTATAGAAGTGTCTCGAAAAATATCTAGTCAAATATTGTTTACTGTCATCATGGCAAAGATCAAATAAATCAATTTTTAGAAATGAGTTATTAAAACTATTATGATTAGAAATGTGTTGATCTCTCCACTTAACTGAAATGGGAAAAAGTAATATAAACAGGGGGGCTAATAATTCTGAATTTAGCTGTGTGCGTGTATGTATATATATATATATATATATATATATATATATATATATATATATATATATATATATATATATATATATATATATATATATATATATATATATATATATATATATAGTCAAGTCCTGATCAGAAGTTAATGTCCGATTCCGATCAAATCTGAAACTGTGTGATCGGGCCCGATTTCCAATCATGTGATCAGATTTGGACATTCCTACTGTTCTGTGATCATCTCATCAGTTTCTTGAACCTCTAAAGGCCCAAGGTGTTATTTTACATGCATTTTTTATTTCTCTTTGCTATTTGGTCTTATTAAAAGCTAACTAGAATAAAAACCTAAGTATCATCTTTTGATATGATGTACTTTTAGAGAAAAATTATGTCCATATATGTGGATTCGTGGTCCGAATTTACATAAAACACTTTTTTCCTGAATGTTTTAAATGCATATTTAACATAGAAGTTTTTTTTTAACTTGTTTGACTATCAGAGAGTAAAAGCAAAATTTTTTCCAATTTTGGACAGTTAAAAATAGTGTTTGGGACATTTCATATGCTGCAAAACAATGACAGGATGGCATTGTATGTTTGTAACAAAATATAAAACATTCAAAGTATTTTAAATAGCCACTAAAGAGCTAAAATGTGCTGTCCACGTATGTGAACACTCAAGCCCTAGGAGGTTAATAATGTTTTATTTTTATGATTGTAAACAAATTATGGTTGGTGGTGAAGTTTATTAATTTTAAGTCCGCAATTGGCTGCAAAAGGGTGGCACGGTGGCTCAGTGGTTTGCACTGTCGCCTCACAGCAAGAAGGTCGCAGGTTCAAGTACCGGGCTGGGCCATTTGGCATTTCTGAGTGGAGTTTGAATGTTCTCCTCGTGTTCGCATGGGTTTCCTCCAGGTGCTCCGTTTTCCCCCATAGTCCAAAAGACACGCACCATAAGTGAATCGAATAAACTAAACTGGCCGTAGTGTGAGTATGTGTGTGAATGTGAGAATGCATGGGTGTTTCTCAATACTGGGTTGTGGCTGAAAGGGCATCCGCTGCGTAAAACATTTGCTGGAATAGTTGGTGGTTCATTCTGCTCAAGCGACCTCTGATAAATCAGAGACTAAGCCGATGGAAAATGAATAAATGAATGGCTGCATTTATTTGATCCAAAAAAAGTTGTTAAATATTACAGTTATTATAAATAGCATTTTTTTTTAACTTAAAAATATTACTAAAATAATTCAGTTTTAGCATATCATTACTTAAGTGTTTATCTTCACATTGTCACTCAGAATTTAAAAAAAAAATAAATAAATCAAGAAGCATTCATTATTGGACAAATTAAAAACTGTTGTGCCTTTTACAGAATCATTCTTTGATGAACAAAAAAAAGAACAAAAATATAATTTAAGTGGTTTTATTTCATTAATTTCTAAGCTTTAGCCTTTAGTGAAAAATAGTGATTTCTTCATTCAGATGTGACAGCGATGGTTCTGTATTATGGCAGTATTCCGTTTTACATTTGTCTTTTGTATTTCAATCTAATTTTTCAATTTACTGCAGCAGTTGTAGTTATTCCTCGGTATTTTCAGCATCATATATGGCCACTTGAGAGGGGTGGAACACATTAGTTAAACACAGTTGAAACAGAAGGCGGAGAAACACAGAACGGGGCTGGTTTTTCAAATCCTCCGTCTGCGAGTCCAAATATGGAAGGAAAGTTTCTGGTAGCTGAACGTTGCAGATCAAATTCCATGCATTGTGGCCATTCCTACATGCTCTAAACCTCGGATTGGCGGGTGGGCTTTTGGGAGGAGATCAGGGCTTTACTGAACATCCTGAACATGCGAGCGGAAAAAAAAAAACCTCAAAAATGAGAGTTATGAGTTTGTCCAGCTGTTTTAGCATTTTCTAAAAGTCCTTGTTGTGATCCACAATCCTACTTACCGGAGGGCAGTCCATCATGTTAATGGCTGAGGCTGATAGGATGTTTTATTGGATGGTGTGAAGTGGATTTGCATCGTGTCAGAACATCCCATGAGGATGACAGATGCTGATTTGATAAATTGTGTTATATACACACAAACAGCAGTCACATTCTGAAATCAGTGGCGGACCTAGTATAAAGCCCTGGCCCATAGTGTAGTGCTCTGGGGTACAGTTAGTCCTTGATCTCTTCGAAACGCACATACATACAGTATGCGCGCACACACAAACACAGAAGCGGAGAAGACTCTGGTATAGATCTCAGTCAGGCAATTCCTCCGGGTGTTCGCATCTGTGTGCTTATTGTTAAGGCAGAGCTAAAGCAGCCTACTTTGGAGAATATAATACAAAACAAGTGTATCTCCCTGTAGGCTGCGAGCTCGCTCTTCTGACAGAGAGTAAATCAGGACTGCTTGGTATCGCGCGGTTATAATAAGTGCATTTTTAATGATTTTGACACATTAAGAGCATCAGCGCTAAATCAATAGTCTAAATAAAAGCACGTTTCCTGAAGGCCTACGACTTAGAAGGAAATATCGTAAAATGTTTGTGCGAATGATTTAAGCTTATGGTGAGACATGAGAGCGGTCGAGTCGATGCCACATCAATCATTCACAGCTTAACGTACGTCTGCCTAACCCAGTTTGGCAATGTGCAAGATTCCCTGGAAACAATGAAACGGCCACAAAGTGGAGAGAAGAGAATGGGAAGATTTCGGAAAGATTATGGGGAATATGACACTGAATTACAGAGGGGATAATGAGAGATGGAAATCTGGAGGACGCAAAGCCAGTAGATGGTAAGCGCTAGAGTAATTTAGGGCCACTTGGATGAAATGCAAGTCAGTTTTTATGGATTGTTTCTCACATCACTTCATCAAAAAATTTGGCAGCTGGTTTATGACTTCCTCATGCTTTGGAGTCATAACAGGAATGTTTGTAGCAGTCACCCCCCCCCCCCCCTATCAAACAACATAAAATCAAAGTTAGATGGGTTAATATGAAATATGAATGTTCTCAATCTGGAGTGTATTTCAAAATTTTACTGACAACTTATATAAATGTCAATATATGCATCAAAAACAGATGAAAACAGGTATCAAAGTTCTCTTGCATTTTAAAGTTGTTTCATATTTTCAAAACAATCTGAGAATTTGCCATCTGTGGAAGATGTCTCCGCTTTTGGTTGTGTGGATGTTTTTTATTTTTATTTTTGGTTAATTCTTAAAAGGTACTTAATGTGGAGCAACAATTACTTCAAACTAACTCACTCTACACTTTAAAAAATAATGGAGTATTATAAAATTTGGGATCTGTTTATACAATTTTTAAAACAAAACCATACAATGGCACAAGCAATACCTCTCACACTACTGGCTAATTGATTGATATGTGTATTTTTGTATGTATAATACAGTATATGCTTTTCTTTGCCTTAGCCGATGTATAACAATACATTTACCTGTTCAACTAAACTTGGATGCTTTGGGGGAGGGAGGGAGGAAGAGTTAACATGTAAAAAAGTGTAATTTCATGTTAAATTTCAAGTGTTTTTTTCTACTATAAAAAAATCCATAAATTAGCAGTTTTACATATATGATTTCCATTAATTTATACTTTTGAATGGGACTTTGATCTTTTCTTCAACAACTTTTGATGTTGGAAAATTGAAAAATTTACTTGTATTTACATGCTTAATTGTTTAAAGTGATATATTGTCTGCATTGGTGCCCGTATGCTTTACAGACTTATAGAATACACTATCTGACAAAAGTCTTGTCGTCAATCCCAGGTTTAAGAGCAACAAATAATAAGTTAATAATTTGGAAAACTAGCAGAAGGTAGATTTTTTTTCAGATGAATCATTTGTTAAAATTCATCCCAATCATTACAAATACTGCAAAAGACCTCTTGGAACCTGCATGGACCCAAGATTCTCATAGAAATCAGTCAAGTTTGGTGAAGGAAAGTTCGTGGTTTGGGGTTACATTCAGTATGGGGGCATGCGAAAGATCTGCAAAGTGGATGGCAACATCAACAGCCTGAGGTACCAAGACATTTGTGCTGCCTATTACATCACAAACCACAGGAGAGGGCAAATTCTTCATTAAGATAGCACTCCTTCTCATACTTCAGCCACCACATCAAAGTTCCTGAAACTAAAGAAGGTCAAGGCGCTCCAGGATTGACCAGCCCAGTCACCAGACATGAACATTATTGAGATTCTCTGGGGTAAGATGAAGGAGGAGGCATTGAAGATGAATTGTCTTGGACCATTGTGCTAAGACCATTGTCTTAGCAAAGTCAGACCTTACTGTCCTATATAAAAAATAAAATAGGAATCATATTTTATTTTGGTAAAATAAGCATAATCTAGAGGCCTTTGACTTTCATATTAGTCACTTCTGATACCAAATGATCAACTAAAAGTCAAGTTATTATTTGTTGTTCCTAAAACTTGAATAGGTGACAAGACTTTTCTCAGGTAGTGTATATATATCATATTGTTTCTTTCATATCTTTATTTATTTTTATATTGTAGTTTATTGTTTAGTGGTTCATTCCGCTGTGGCGACTCCTGATAAATCAGGGACTAAGTCAAATGATAGTAAATGATTATTTATTGTCTTAAATGTCAATAAATGTCACTTTGTTAAACGGCAGAGTTGATTTTTTAACATCAAAAGTTGACAGAACAGAGATTAAGGTCCCATAATGGAATTCATAACTATAAATGGAAAATACGTGCAAATCACAAAATAAGGAATGGACAACATTATCATAACACATGAGAATACATACAATTAAAATGCAGTATTTGCAATTTGAGAAATGTATTTTAATTTTCACATTCCTAGAATTCATGCCATCAACCAATTACACAATTAACACTATGTCAAATACTCTCAATTCTCCAATGTTTATTTAATTTTTTGTAGTTGGCGCATGATGAGTGCTAATTTTAGGCCTTGGCTATTTTTGTTTTGTGCAAAAGTGAGTTAAAATGCGAAGGTGAATTCAGCTGAATGTATTTTTCATTGGGCAGAGTGTTTGCTCCTCTGTGTGCATCAGCCTGGCCTCGGTCAGCACTTAAGACCCTGTGAAGGTCTACATGTTAAATGGACTCTCTGATCCACAGCTGTGTGTGTCTGCGCTAAACCCAGATCAACCTTAGTGAGGAGCAGGGATGCTAAAAATGACCTTGTATGCTTAGAGACACACTGAAGCAATGCAAAAATAGAAATAGAAAGTTATTAAACCTTAATTTTTATTGAAAATTTAAATGTCAATTAATTCATTCATTCACTCATTCACATATATACAAGCCCAAATCTGAAAAAAAAAAAACAAAAACAATTGGGACAGTATGGGAAATCACAAATAAACAAAGAAAGAAGGGATTTCTATATTTTTTCTTTTACTTTTACTTGTATTTCATTGCAGACAATAATAATAATAATAATAATAATAATAATAATAATAATAATAATAATAATAATAATAATAATAATAAATTGTGTTCCTCCTGATTTAATTAAAATTTTTTTAAAATAAATACAAATTCCAATTTTGGTTCTTGCAACACATTTCAAAAAAAGTTGGTACAGTAAGGCCTAATTCTACCCCTTAGCCCTTCCCCTTACCCCTACCCCTCGTTTTGCACGTTCACGCCAAGGGCTAGGGGTGTCCCAATTCTCTTTAGCTTGAAGGCGTAGGGCTAAGGGGAAGGGGTGAATAGCCCTTCGAACGAAGATTTTTCAGGACCACACTCAAAACCAAGGGGTAAGAAAATTTCCCAGAATACACCTGCCACAATGGAAGTATTGCTGAACCCGGAAGCAAGGAGAGCCACAAATAAAATTTTTTTTGTCATTATTACAAATTTTACGACAAACAAACAAGTTTTAATATAGTCATAACCAAGCTAGTGTTTTACTGTCATGCTTTAAAAAAAAAAAAGCTAAATTTCGCAATCTATAATCCTCAATAATAACTCCTGAATAGTAGTCCCACATCATTCTGACACTCGATGACACTCAGAAACCCTGTCAGAAAAGTCTAGTGGCTGAGAATGAGATTTTTACTATGTCAGCTATAATGTTAATGTTGTTTTCGTGTGTTTACGTAGCTGTATATGGCCACTGTGTTAAATGCACAGTACAGTTACGATCTTATTGCCACAATATATCGTTATGATAACATAATATATGCCTTCAGTGATTTCCTGAAGATGAATACCAAAAAAATAGCACAACTGAAATAACTATAGCAGTCGCGGTAGTCTGATCTCATATGAAGCAAGAGATCGCGATGACATATGATGACGAGTGCAGGTGCTGTAGTGCTGTCCCAATTTTTAGGGGTAAATTTTGAAGCCCTTCCCCTTAACCCTTGGTTGTAAGGGCTAAGGGGAAGTGGAAGGGGTACAAAAATAGAATTGGCATTGGGCCTAAGCATTTACCACTTTGTAATTTTGCCATTTTATTTCACAACACCTAAAAGACGTTTAGGGACTGAAGAAACGTTTTAGGTGTAATTTTGTTTCATTCTTCCTGCAAACAAGTCTTAAGTGGGCAATAGTACAGGGGCAATTCAAAATGTGCCACAGATTCTCTATTGGTCGGGACTGCCGACAGGCCAATAAAGTACCTGTATCCTTTTCCTCTGCAGCCAGGACTTGGTTTTGCATTGGTGCAGAATGTGGTTTTGCATTGTCTTGTTGAAATATGCATGGGCCTCCCTGGAAAACAAGGCAGCATATTGTGCTCAAAAATCTCTATGTATTTTTCAGCATTAATGGTGCCATCATAGAAGTGCAAGTTACCTTCGCCAAGGGCATTGACACAAACCCCATACCATGACAGATCCTGGCTTTTGGACTTTTTGCTGGTAACAGTCTGGATGATCTTTAGTTCAGAGCACACGGCATCCATTTCTCCCCCAAAAAAATATACCTGAAATACTGATTCATCTGACCACAGTACATGTTTCCACTGTGTGATGGTTCATCCCAGATGTCTCCGAGCCCAGAGAAGTTGACGGCATTTCTGGACACTGTTAACATAGAGTTTTCTTTTGCCACAGTACAATTTCACTGGCATTTGTGGATGTAACTATATATTGTGGTACTTGACAAAGGTTTGCCAAAGTAGTCCTGAGCCCATGTGGTGATATCGCTTATAGATGAATGAGGATTCTTAATGCAGTGCCGCCTGAGGGATCGAAGATCAAGGTTGTTCAGCTTAGGCTTGTGCTTGTGTCTTTTATGCACTGAAATTCTCCCAGATTCCTTGAATCTTTTATTTATGTTATAGGTTTTTTTAGGTTAAATATCTAAATGTCTTCATATCTTTCTTTGAGGAGCATTGTTTTAAACGTTTCAATAATTTTCTCATGTATTTGTTTGCACACTGGCAATTTTCGGCCCATCTTTGCTTCTAAGGGAATAGACCTTTCTTGGATGCTGCTTTTGTACCAGATCATAATTACAATCACCTGTTGACATCACCTGTTTCAAATTGCATCATTTAACCAGCTGACTTGATTACTAGCCCTAAATTGCTCCTGTCCCAACTTCTTTTGGAATGTGTTGCAGGTCTGAGTGCCATGTAAGGATGTATATTAATATCATATGAATATGTATAGATGCGTAGGTATTTTATATTTCTATAGATTTTTTTTAACTATGATAAATATCTGTAGAATAATATGTATGTACACACACTGTAAAAACTAAATTAGTTGAATTTACTTGGAAAATAAAATGCATTATTACTTACTATTACTATATTACTATATATATATATATATAGCAGGGGTCACCAATCACGGTCCTGGAGGGCCAGTGTCCCTGCAGGGTTTAGCTCCAACTTGCCTCAACACACCTGCTTGATTGTTTCCAGAATACCTAGTAAGACCTTGGTTAGCTTGTTCAGGTGTGTTTGATTAGGGTTGGAGCTAAAATCTGCAAGACACCGGCCCTCCAGGAACAAGTTTGGGGACCCCTGCTATATATATATATATATATATATATATATATATATATATATATATATATATATATATATATATATATATATATATATAGAGAGAGAGAGAGAGAGAGAGAGAGAGAGAGAGAGAGAGAGAGAGAGAGAGAGAGAGAGAGAGAGAGAGAGAGAGAGAGAGAGAGAGAGAGAGAGAGAGAGAGAGAGAGAGAGAGAGAGAGAGAGAGAGAGAGAGTAACTATTCCAATTACTGTGAATAATTTTGTGAAAATTAATTTAGTTAAAATTAAGTCAACTTACAAAATTGCCAAATTACAACAGGTTTACTCACTTTTTTAAGTAAAGCAACTCATCACGTTTTTCAGTTAATATTCCAGAAGTATATTTTAATTTGCCAAAATGTCAGTGCATGAGATTGCTCTGAATTCTAAATAGTTCTAGTTGACAGTTTGGCATATTTTTACTATTATCCAATTTAATTCATTTTTGTTTTTACTTTTTTTGACTGACCGTTTCAGCTGCCATGCACTTTCATAATACTGAAAAGAACACAGTGGCCATATTTCACCAAATATTCACCTTTTGTGTTCATGTAAGAGAGAAAGTCATATGAGTAAATAATGGCTTGTTTTCCTCAATACAATGAGTCACATATTTTGCAACGGCAGGCTTTCATAATGTTCAGAGAGGAGGAAGAATTATTTTACTGATTACATAAGTGAGGTTCGTCACACAGAGGTGAACGCAACAGATTTTTCCTCAGTTATGGATTCACTTATGGCCACTGGCCATGAAGAATTTATGAGTCTATTTCATTTATTAGTGTAGTCATTCCAACGGCACAGAAACTTTGCCAGCTTTCAACTAGATTTCTTTGAGCCGTATTTCACTGCTTGTTGGCTGGAGCTCCTAAAAATCACATGAAGCTTTTTCTCCTGCGCTGCTTGAAAAATGGGGTTTTGAGGCAAAAGTGTCACGGACTGATTTTGTTTTCCTCACTTTAATTGCAAACTGTGGCACAGGAGCCAAAAAGGAAATTAATACTATAATTTAGGATCAGGATCATTGTTGTGAACTACAATAAAAAATTCTAACCGTAAAAATAAATGCTCATTAATTGAAATAAAACAAAAATTACTCATTTATTTATTTATTCATTTTCTTTTCGGCTTTAGTCCCTTTATTAATCTTGGGTCGCCACACCAGAATGAACCGCCAATTTATCCAGCATATGTTTTATGCAGTGGATGCCCTTCCAGCTGCAACCCGTCACTGGGAAACATCCATACACACTCATTCACACACATACACTATGGACAATTTAGCTTACCCAATTCATATACCACATGTCTTTGGACTTGTTAGAGATAATCGGAGCCCCCAGAGGAAACCCACGTGAACATGCGTAGAACAACCGAGGCTTGAACCAGCGACCTTCTTGCTGTGAGGCAATTGTGCTACCCACTGCGCTACTGTGACGCCCCAAATAATAATAAAATGCTGAGCATGCAACATTTCTTATTTTGGTTTAGCTTAGGCACTAAAGTTATATAAATAATGAAGTAAATGAAAGGAAAAGTGAATAAATGAATGCAAAAAAAAAGATTGACTGATTGATTTCATTGATTTAAATAAAGATTTGATTTTAAGATTAGTAAACTTAACGAGTAAAATAATTGGTGAGAGACAAACACCCCTCACTTACTTATTTATAGCAGCGACAAAATAAAAAACCTCCACTATTGTGGAAGACACTTCCCATCCTTTACATGGTTCCTTTAAGTTATTTCTGTCAGGTAGACAGTATAAAGTTCCTTAAGCAAAAAAGTCTAAGTAAAGGAAGATATTTATTCCCGCTGCCATTGGTTTATTGAATAGGATTTTTTAAATAATTGTGTTAGGGTATTTATGTTTTGTTGTGTGTGAGCCCACTGTAAGTCTAAAGACAATTGTCTAACCCAGGGATGGGCAAACTCAATCCTGGAGGGCCGGTGTCCCTGCATAGTTTTGCACCAACCCTAATCAAACACACCTGCTTGTAGCTTTCTAGTGATCTTGAAGACACTAATTAGGGTGTTCAGGTGTGTTTGATTAGTGTTGGAGCAAAACTCTGCAGGGACACCGGCCCTTGAGGATCGAGTTTGCCCATGCCTGGTCTAACCCCTGTGGGATAGACAGTAAAGTTTATTGAATTGAATTGAATTGAATCGAAAACAAATCTTCAAACTTCCTCAAACTTTGCCTAACACTACTATAAAAACATTGATATTACAATAATGTTTAGCCAAAAAACATTATGATTATAATTTGTGGGTTTCTCTATGGTGTTTATGGTGTCTGTTCCTGCATGACCGTAAGCATTGTTACTTTTGCATCCTGATATATACAAAATAAAAGTTAGGAAATGTACAGCTGATGAGCATTTAGACTACTTATCTGGCAGGATACAACATATTCAATGATATTACAATAATGTTTAGCCAAAAAACATTATGATTATAATTTGTGGGTTTCTCTATGGTGTTTATGGTGTCTGTTCCTGCATGACCGTAAACGTTGTTAATTTTGCATCCTGATATATACAAAATAAAAGTTAGGATATGTACGGCTGATGAGCATTTAGATGACTTATCTGGCAGGATACAACATATTCAATGGTATTAATGGCTGACTGAACACAATGATTTTTTTTTCCTCTTAGCACCCTCAATCAGGGCTTTGAAATTAATGCCTGTGGAGACGGTGCAGATAAAAACATGAAGAGAGTCAGTCAGAAATGATACCAATCACATGTAGCACCGCTGCTTCTACTTGTTTTTCCCCGGCGGTCTCTTCCTCATGTCTTGCCAACGTGGGGAACTGGCAGTGTCAATTTATCAGAGAACAAAAGAGACTGTATGTGGGAAGGGAGCGCGTCTGTAGGCCCTTGGAGAGGAAACAGACCCCCCACCTCCTACCTGCACATTCAAACAGTCCTCAAACAGACTAGTGGAACCTCGTCATTAGCATTTGGGAACTTTTGTTTGTCTTTCCTTGTCTTGTTATTAACTTTTCTGTTTATGTTGTTTTTACTGCACGCATGGGCTGTTATTCCAGTGTCCTAGAAAGTTTGGTGTACAGATAGTGATAGGGGTTGTAATGATATACTCAAAAAACGAAATGCTGGTCAGTTTCCAAATTTGGAAATTGTTTGCATTAATGTACTGTATAAACCAATGAATGTGTTTTTCCATGTTTTACCAGACTCAAGGCTTTTTAATAACCTAGCACTCTAGCTTTTGGAGTGTATTCTGCTACTGAAAAAATAGAGCACCTAAACCAGGGATGGGCAAACTCGATCCTGGAGGGCCGGTGTCCCTGCATAGTTTTGCTCCAACCCTAATCAAACACACCTGCTTGTAGCTTTCTAGTGATCTTAAAGACACTAATTAGGGTGTTCAGGTGTGTTTGATTAGTGTTGGAGCAAAACTCTGCAGGGACACCGGCCCTCGAGGATCAAGTTTGCCCATGCCTGACCTAAACATTCTCAGTTCTGTTGGATGTACTGGATTTAATAAGTGTGGGTTTTTGTTCTGCAAATATTTGATAAATTTTTTGCTAATTTCAAATAACTATAATGTCATTTAGAGCATTTTTTGGCCAATATTTATATTTGTTGTGATTCAGGGAAATCAGCTTTATTCTAGAATTAATCTGTTAGCTTTCTGAAGTTATAACAGTGGTATGGTTTATTGAAAAAATAATATAATAATTTCTGAAAACGGTGCATCGCGGTGGCGCGGTGGGTAGCACAATCGCCTCACAGCAAGAAGGTTGCTGGTTCGAGCCTCGGCTGGGTCAGTTGGCATTTCTGTGTGGATGTTCTCCCCGTGTTCGCGTGGGTTTCCTCCAGGTGCTCTGGTTTCCCCAACAAGTCCAAAGGCATGCGGTATAGGTGAATTGGGTATGCTAAAATTGTCCGTAATGTATGTGTGTGAATTAGTGTGTGTGGACGTTGCAGCTGGAACGCCATCCGCTGCGTAAAACATCCACTGGATAAGTTGGCAGTTCATTCCACTGTGGCGACCCCAGATTCATAGAGGGACTAAGCCAAAAAGAAAATGAATGAATGAATTTCTAAAAACATGACACATTTTTGGTTGTTTTGACCTACTGACGTTTTCTTCTCTAATTGATGACGTTTTCATTTTGAGTTTGCCCGCTTGAAAACAAAAAAAAAGTTTAAAACCTGTTTTTTATGTAAACTACCAGTTTAAAAAAAAATTTAAACTATAAAACAATAATAATGAAAATATTGCCATGTTTTCTTGCAAGTTTATATCAATTTAAAACAAAACACAATAGCAAGATTTTAACTTCAGAAGAATTATGCATATTTTATTTGCATTAGGTTGAATAGCCACAGGTGGCACGGTGGCGCAGTGGTTAGCACTCTCGCGAGTCCCGGCTGTGTCAGTTGGTATTTCTGTGTGGGGTTTGCATATTCTCCCCATGTTCGTGTGGGTTTCCTCCGGTTGCTCCGGTTTCCCCCACAGTCTAAAGACATGTGCTATAGATTAAATGAATAAAGTAAATTGGCCGTAGTGTATGAGTGTGTATGGATGCTTTCCAGTACTGGGTTGCAGCTGGAAGGGCATCCGCTGTGTAAAACATATGCTGGAAAAGCTGGCGGTTTATTTTGCTGAGGTCACCCCATGATGAATGAAGAGATTAAGCCGAAGGAAAATAAATGAATGAATAGCCACAGCATTTTCTTAAAAAAAAAAAGAATATTATTTTATTCTTACCAATTGCCATTTAAAGATGCTCCAAACGACAATTTTTTTATTCCATTTTTTCATCTCAGAGCCTTCATGGAACAAAACAAATTGTAACTTTTACAGGGTGTCTGCAGCGTCTTAAAAAGTCTTACATTTCAAAAACACTATTTTAGGCCTTAAAAAGGCTTAAATTCACAGAAATACTGTCTTGTAGGTCTTAAATCATTTTAAACAGGTCCTAATTTTCCTTTGTTTATGCAAAGCTACCCAATCGATTCAACACACGTTCATTCACCAACAATATATCTCAATAAAACTTTTGGCAAAACTCTATTTATAACTAATTTAGAACTTAATTTATTTGATAGTGTATATATATATATATATATATATATATATATATATATATATATATATATATATATATATATATATATGTGTGTATGTACTATAACTAATGTTACTAATATTATAAAAGTCTGTTATGTAGACATTTAGTTTATTAAAGTTGTATGTTTTTTTTTTGTTATGTTGAAAAAATTTGCATGTATACAACTAGGGTCTGCTTAATTTGACACATTATTAAATTACTACTTAGAATTTGTTTCTTGATGGCGCAAGTGTTTTTTTTTCTGCTGTCCCATTAAATAAATCTTTAGAGTTTAGCCCTATACAAGTGAAATTTCACTCTAGGTGGTCTTAAAAACCATTTGACCTTTTGAAACCTGCAGAAAACCTGTTTTAACTCAAATCCATACCTACTAAATCCAGAAAAATAGGATTGTCATAGTGTTTCCCTAATTTTTTTGAAAGCTGTATGCATGTGTATATATATATATATTCAAGGTTTTCATACATCTCTCTTTCTCTCTCTCTCTCCCTCATTCAGGTCTGTGATCAGCTGGTGATTCATTTTTACTTCTGAAAAGATTGCAAGGTAAACTTGAAATATTACTTCTTTGTTTTGCTTTTCCCATCATTTTAAATCTTCTTAATTGACTCCTTTACGTATCACAACGTCTGCGTCAGTTTGTTACATCAATACAGTTACATGACGTTTACAGCAACAGTCAATCAGAACCTATCTGACATTTAAACTGACATTAGGGGATTTTGAACCAATGAGATTTTCAATGGGTGGTGCTATCAGTCGTTATGATGTAGAACAGACACCAAATGCGAGTTTTTATAGAGCATATTTTTCATGTGTTTTTTTTTTTCTCTCTCTTTCCGAGGTTTAAAAGTGGTTTGAGCTATGCTTACCAGTTTGTTTCATTCTTTTACATAACTTTGGGCTGCTTTACATTTAGCACACTTAAAGAGCTGCCTCAGCGCACTCCTGACGTAAAGAGAAAGAGAGCGGGAGGGAAACTTACATAAGCTGACCTGAGTGTCAGAGAGGCCAGCGGCAGGACACAATGTCATCTGTGTGATGTAAGGCCTTTCTCAGTGCCTTTCCCTTCATAAAACAAACTCACTTTGGCTCAATTAACCCAGGAGATCAGAAAACTGCAGAACATGAACAGAACATTGAGTTACGTAACAATCACATACTTGCAGATCGCCACCCTAATGCCCTTTCACTTCTCTCAAAGAAAGCAGTGTTTTCATGGCAGACATTAAAAAGGTGCTCATGCATGAAAGTGAATGGGCATTAAGAGAAATGTGAAGTGGGCATAAGTTTAATATCCATAATATAATGTCAAATCTGGCTAAACATGTAAGAATTCATTTACTCCAGGCCGACTAATTATTAGAAACTAATACACAACCAAGATGCTTTAAAGCACTGTGATCTTTTACGTCTTGTGTGTCCATAACTTTTCTAAAATTTTAGATATCTGTCAATTATTTAAAAAAATGTTTTTTATGCATCTCGTCCCAAACCTCTATTGCAATTCTGAAACTAAGCAATTAGCTTTGCTGCTGTCCACTTAATTATGCACATTTAAAGGGTGCATAAATATAAAATACAAGTAATATTTTAAACTTTAGTTGATGTGTAATGTAGCTGTGTGAACATAAACAACATCTCTGAATGTAATACGCTCAAAGTTCAATGCAAACGGAGACATTGGATTTTACAGAGTAAGCTTAACAAAGCCTACAGCGAACAAATTTGGGGACTACAATAAAATACATCTGGGTTAATGAGATCAAAACACTTCATGTTACGTGCATTCACCATGTTAATACACTATGTTTAGCAACAGGGCGTGGCCAGATGTGCTTTAATGTTATAGCAGAGAAAGTCCAAACGTTGCTATTTCCACAGAGCTTCTTCTGTTTCAGTATTTGGGCTTCCAAAGGACACGACACAAAGAGAAAAATGCTCACAATTAAATTTTAATTATGTTCCAGAGAATTATAAAAATATATATAGTTAGCATTTAACAAAGTAGAGCTTTCAGAATCTTTCCCAGTTCAGTGCTGGATTCAGCTAAAAACTCCTCCAACCGACGAAGTTGTGGATTGTGAGCCACAACATGTAAGTGTTTTTTTTTTTTTTTTGACAATTACATGCACAGTTTCTAGCGTTAATGGTATGTTGTAGCAAGGACGTAAAGAAGGATGTAAACAACGTGAAATGCTTTTTGGCACCGCTAACAATTTAGCTACACATTCATATTTATTAGTCAACCTGCTGTAAACAGCCATAATCTTCAGCAGCGCTGCAGTGTCTCTCTTTGCAGACGTTTTCTATGCGTTCTACATCTCAAATAACAAACTCACAAAAGATATGCGAACGTTTCATATTACTTACACATGCTTATTCCGAATATATGTGAAAGACACTTGTCAGATTTGTTTTAGAGAGCATGAGGTGTGAGCATGAGGTGTGCTCAGGCGTTTGCTCTTCATTTTCTGATTCAGGCAGATAACACTGCTAACAGCTTCTCTGTTTACACAGTGCTAACGCGCGTGCTTGTAGTTGTGTGGCGTGGTGACACGGAGCCAATCTGCGAATAACAGCACATTATGTTAGCTGACCAAGCAAAGCTTTTTGAGGGCGGGCCTTTCGAAATATGACAATCATTTTTATGTTAGCTGAATAGCTGTATATAATGAAAGTAAGATATCTGAAAAAAATAACTTGATTTTCTACAAGTAAAGCATGAGCACACGTTGCTTTGCATTTTATAAACGCAACCAAGTCTTAAAAATACACTGTGGATCACCCCTTTCAGAAAATTCCATAACAACTGCTGCATGGAAAGGCCTAGATTATAGAAATGTGCATAGAACTTCCATGCAAATGCACATACAACTACAACAGTAACACTTTTACAGAATAAATTCCTTGTTGCATATCCAAAATTCAATTTCCCCAACAGGATGATGTAATAGCTAGACTAACCAGTGAACCAATCTCATCAAGAGTTTGCTATCGGGAAAAAAAAAAGAAATAGAAAGTTGTAAGTATAACTGCCTCAGGATCTGTGGCATTATTAACTGAAATGTAATGTAGCTTTTCATTTGTCACAGGTCACTACTTACAAGTTTTTTTTATCTAATGAGTGTATGTTTTTTTAATTTGTTTACATTTGTTTGGCTGTTGTAGGTGGTCCTTTTAACATACGAAGTACTACTAAAGGTAGAGCATTTTGACCATTTTAAAAGTTTGTATTTTAATAACTTTAAAAGTAAATTAAATAAATGCCCTGCCTTTTCATAAATGTGTGTATATTTTATTCCAACAGTGTTATTTTGATAAATTTACAAAACACAGAATATGTCTAAGTATTTTTGCCTTGAAGTTTGGCCATAAAAGTCAAATTGATGTATTTCAGCATCTGCTACTTTTTTCCGTGCCTTTGAATATGTATGCCTCTGTTGCTTTGCAATTTTCTGCTAACAAAAGCATAACTTTCTGATATCAAAAAAATGTAATAAAAAATTCAGACGTGTCTGTCAAACTTTCAAAACCAACATTTTCACTATTGTGAAAAACTTTGCTCTTCCGATTGCAAGACAAAGCGAGGTACACCCCTTTATCAGCGTTCATGTCGTACAATTCTATTAAAGTTAATTAGAGGCTATGTAAAAAAAATTAACGTTTTTTGAGGTAGTCGCTTCATAAAATATTTTACAATTACCAGCGATATAATCCTGGCAGATTGCTGGTAAAAACATATATTGCTTAAGAACTACATATTAGCTGTTACATGGACTACAGTTCCAGTCATGCACCACACACTCACACCTGTTCTAGTTGTCTGCTGATTGCTAACATAAAGTTGAAGCTGTTCAGAACTGATGACATGGACTTTAAAAGCAACACACTAGTTACTGCTTCTTTTAAAGAGTTTTGTGAATATTACGACATGTTTTCCTTGCCTTGCTGTGTTTTTGACCCTCACATTGTTTGTTTGTTTGTTTATGTTGTCTGCTGCTTGCCTGTACTGACCAATCACAGTCTTTGTTGACTACAACTCTGGTTTTCCTGTGTACATCTGTTTGCCCCTGTGTTGACCCTTGCTTGCGTGACCATCCTGTTAATAAACCCTGCATTTGGATCCGCACCCGTCACATCACATTACAGAAGACTCAGCCTTGATGTGTGTGTGAGAGTGCTGTTTAAATAGTTCTTGTAATCAGTCTTTAAACAGCTTCCAGCTGAGTGAGTGTAATCAATCGTGATCCAGAACAGGTATGTGTGTGTGGTGCATGACTGGATCTGTAGTCCATGTAATGGTGGATTTGTAGGGCTTTAGCGATCTGTTTTTCAGCGATCTGCAGCCGCTAGATTGCTGGTGATCATAATAAATATGACAGCAAACATTTAAAAATTAAATCTAAAATCTCAATTGAGTCTTTGAATATAAATATGAGATGACAAAACTTAAATTCGATTCAGAATGTACAGAAATACCACTATGGCCACTTTAGTATTTATATGTAGAATTCTGGTTGTTGGAGTGTTAACTGCTACCATGATTCACTATTTAATATAGGTTTTGCAATGCATTTCATTCATCAATCCATCAATCAAGCATTCAAGAGCTCAGAAGACGTTACGTAATGCACAATCCATGTTTATTGAATGTTCTGTATTCTTTATTCAAAGAGTTTTGATTGTCAAAATCAAACATCACTCAATTTTCATCACATCCTATCTATTAGCTAAAGTTAAAGTTATTCAAGTTAAAATTATAGCTCCAATAAGGAATGCAGGTGAATTGAACCAGTTTTAAGATTACAAAGCTTTCGAATCTTCTAATTTTATAAAACAAGCATTAATCCTTGAGTATTCTTTGAGCTGCAAAGCTGTTTAAATAATTTTACAGTAATTTTAGGCCATGGCAATGCAGTTGTATAATGGCACATCATTTTACAGAAAAGGTTAGTAAGCTTTTTTTTTTACACTAAAAGAACCCAAAAATACATTTTAGGTCAAGATGCTGTACTTCAGACTTCAAAACATTAAATACAAACTAACATAAAAATCAAATACAAACTTTTAAAAATGACTACCATTATAAGCTCCTCCTCTCCTTGAAGAACTGGCAGTTAGTGATTGTACAGAACACTAAAACTCACCGTCATACTTCACACTTGTTCATGAAACAGAGCCTTTAAGTTAATTTTAGATTTGCATGAAGACTCACTCACATCAGATGTGATTGTCACTTCTCATTGTGTGTTTCATATCAGTGTGGAATGATGTTATGAAACATATGCCAGTTATAGTGGAGTCGCAGCGAGATCTCCGAGGGCAGGCGCCTCCATTACACTAAATGAATTTGTTTTCGCATGTACTGATAGCACTAAACGCTTCTCACCTCCTAATTGATTTTCTCATTCATCTCCGGGGAATGTTGTTCACAGTCATGGATGCTTCTGAAGGAGCCACGTTTAAAACAAGCAGCAGTGCGGACAATCCACCCCCCCCCTCTCCACCCGAAACTAAGACGTTGCCCTCAGAACTAATAATGGGTTTTAGCGCATGCTTCTCCGATTGATCTGCTAAAACTATAAGTGCAAGCAGAACAAATCCCTGTAATGATTGCCTCAGGAGGGGAGCCAGTGCTGCGCTAAGAGTGTGTGTGTGTGTGTGCGTGTGTGTGTGTGTGTGTGTGTGTGTGTGTGTGTGTGCTCAAAGCGCCACTCGCACAAATTATCTCCCCACTGTACATCTCCTTACAAACCACTTCTCCGAATCATTCCATCAGCTATTCTCTTCTCTCTCAAGTCCTGTGCAGTTGGAAGGCCAATACTCTTGAGATGTGAAGTTAGCGTTGTCATTTTTCAGAAACTTACTGTTAAACGTTTACAAATACACTCAAAAACGATTTTTCAAACTAATTAAAAATGAGCTGGATCAACAATGGATTCTTGAGCTTATGGGGGGGATAACTTAATTGTTTTATGTTTAATACATTTAAATTTGGAAAAACAATTAAGTTAACTTAATCGATTTATGTTGGGACAACATGACAGAATTGTGTGGAACCCAGCTACATTATTATTATTATTATTATTATTATTATTATTATTATTATTATTATTATTATTATTATTGTTGTTGTTGTTGTTGTTGTTATTATTGTTATTATTATTATTATTATTATTATTATTATTGTTGTTATTATTATTATTATTATTATTATTATTATTATTATTATTATTATTATTATTATTATTGTTGTTGTTGTTGTTGTTGTTGTTGTTGTTGTTAATAATATAATAATAATAATATGATGATGATGATGGCAATTATTATTATTATTATTATTATTATTATTATTATTGTTGTTGGTATTATTATATTATGATGATGATGATGATGATGATGATGATGGTGATGATTATTATTATTATTATCGTTATTATTATTGTTATTGTTATTATTATTATTTTTATTTTTATTATTATGTTGATGATGATTATTATTATTATGATTATTATTATTAGTAGTATTATTATCATCATTATTATTATTGTTGTTATTATTATTATTATTATTATTATTATTATTATTATTATTATATTTAATTTGAGAAACAGTCTATATAACATTTAAAAATATTATTTATATGTATATATAGGATATGAAACAACACTTCTAATAGAACTCAACCAGGCCATAGTAGATGCAGAAAGTAGCACAATTTGGAATTGTGTAAGAAAACCTGAGGCCAACAAGTTTACAGGGCTCCAATTGATTGAGCTCAGAAACAGGTGATATGGAGAATAACTCCACTTAGAGTGGACTTTGTGCTGTGTAACTTTGCAGATTTTTCTCATTCTGGTAAGTGGCAACATTATGCAATAAAGATGTAAAAATAGCATGGTTTAGTTCATTTAAACTTATATTGTTTGTTGCTTTGATCTAATAAGTGAGAATAAAATGAAACATTCTGACTGTATAATAATCAACTTGATCTAGTGAAATTATTTACTCTTTTTCTGGTGGTGTACAGATGCATCTTCACCCCATTTTATGGTAATCCAAAAAACATAATTTATAAGAGAATGGTTTGAAACCTTTGTGTCACCAAGTAAGCTATTAGAAATAAAGGTACAAAAGCTGTCACGGTGGTATCTTTTCAAAACATACACTTTTGTAACTAAATGTTGATTATTAATAGTGTATGCTATTTCAGTTGATGCAGTTGATCTAGCACCCCTGTCCAACAATAACAAGATTTTGTTTTTATTCTATTGTTGCTATCGATAGCAATATTTGAAGGGTTCAGATGCAAAAAAAAACCCTCTTAGTGCCATCTTGAATTTTCTTCTATAATGAGCATTTTTCTTAGCCTCTTATATGTATGTTCAGTTATTTCATCTTACAAGCGATGAAAATAAACTATTATTTGCCATTAATGTGAAATTACCAGCCTGATCTCATGAGAAAACGTATTTTACGCTTTGTCAATTTAGTAGCTAATTCGTACAAATTCGTACGAGTTCAGTCGTACAAAATTGTATGATTTTAAAAAGGAGGCGTGGCACCTAACCCCACCCCTAAACCCAACTGTCATTGGGGGATGAGCAAATCGTACTAAATTGTACGAATAAGATCGTACGAATTCATACGAATTAGCCTCTAAATCAAAACGTTACGAATTGCTGTGAGATTGTGTTGGACTGAATCAAGATATAGGAGCCTGAGAGAAAAATTTCATTAGAAAAAAATACATCATTAGAATATTAAGTAAAGATCATGGTCCACAAAGACATTTTGTAAATTTCCGACCAAAAATATATTAAAACATAATTTTTAATTAGTCATTTTCATTGCTAAGAACTTTTAAAGGGCACCTATTTTACCCCTTAATCAAGATTTTTGTGTCTCCAGAACGTGTCTGTAAAGTTTCAGCTCAAAACACCCATCAGATTATTTATTATGCCTCTAAGATATTGGGATTTTCTGCTCTAAACACAGTGTAGCTGTTTTTGTTGCCTGTGCCTTTAATGCTAGTTCTCCCCGCCCACCATTCCCACGTGCCTGTCAGAGTGTGCCTCAATCTCTGCCTCGGCTGCATCAGATAAACAGCACAGTGACAGACATGAAGGAAGCAGATCTCATGTAACGTTTGTGAGAAATACTCCATTAAGAACTTTACCAATGATTATTTAATGTATCTGTTGTGGAGTTAAATCAAACCTTTCTGCAACAAGTCACACACAATGTTTTTACAAAGTTCATGCATGCACACACAAACACAGACACACACACACACACAGCGGACAAACACACAAAGTGCGCATGTTTAACTTTGCACTGTTTTTGTTAATATCCATTGCTGTATGGATATCTGTTATGTTAATGTACAAAATAATTAATGTCCGCAAACCACGATTGAAGCATCTTCTTTTTTAATTGTACTGACATGCAGCTTTGATGATAGAGTAAATACGGTAAAATTGCTGTAATTCATTACAAAAATGCACTGATTTAAAAACGTTTTTAAGTTGTAAAACTCTTTCTTGATCACATTTTAGGATGATTGATGATCACAGAGAGCTGAACAGATCTTTTAATCCCAGTTGCTTTGTGCACATCCTGTCTTGTCGTTATGATTATACGCACTACTACGGAGACATGTTAATATGCGGGTGTCAATCAAATCGGTGGGCAGGGAAACCGCACTCCTACATCACGTTACAGTGGGTCTCAAAATGGGAGGGATTTGGATCCTATTTTAACGTCAGGAAATTTAAAAGCAAGAGACTTATTGTGTTTATATCACCCCAATATGACTGTGGACTCACTATACCTACACACAGTCCTGTCCAAAGCGCTTCAAAAAGATTATTTTCATCAAAGGTGTCCTTTAAACGTGATTTATTTATTTATTTATTTTTCAGTATTTAGATTTTTCTGAACCCTCAGATTTCAGATAGTGTCATATATTGTCCTGTCCTAATAAACTATATATCAGTGGAAATCTTATTTATTCAGCTTTCAGATGTTGTATAAATCTCAATTACAAAACGTTAACCCTTATGATTGGTTTTCTGGTCTGATGTCACATTTCAATACTGCTATTAAGAGTTGAAACAATACATTTTCAAACTGAACAGCTCTTTTTGCTTTTACAGTCTGCATAAGTGACAAGAAACAATATTAAGAACGAGTAGGAACAGGATTGTAAACAGCAGACGGCTGTAAAATGTGACTATAAAAATGTGTTGACCACCGCAGGGCCTGTATTCAGTTTTCCAAAATACGAAACATTTCCAAAACACTAGTTCTCACATGAATTTACACTGACTTTCCAGTAAGACCCTATTAAGCGATCTAGTCATTGTTCTCCCCTAGTGTGCTTCGATACTGTCGGAAACATGCTCTTGTCAAGCAGAAGTGAGGGATCAGTTGTACGTGTTCATGTGTGCGTGAGTTTGAGAGCTGACACATGCCCAGCGGTGTTTGTTTTGCAGGGCATGACTTGACCGCTGCTTGGAATTTAGAGAGATGAGCTTCAGGGTCTCTGTCATATTATTCCTGTATCACGGCTCTGAGCTCGCAGCTACAAATTTCTGTATTTCAGTTTGTTTGTGGGTCTGCAAAGCTCCATTTACACGGCACAGTCAAAATGTTGATCATTTAAAATAGTTTAACTAAAGTCATGCGTCTACACTCTAAAAACATGAGTTTAATCAACATGATTTAATCTGAGCACCCATTGTGCATCGAAAACAAATCAAGTAAACTTGAACTGTGAATGTGTTGTATAAACACAATATAAACGTGTAAATTAAACATGGTTTTAATAGGTCTGTTTAACTTCTTTGCAGTTAATTGAATTTTAATATTTATGTTTTGTTTATCTGATAGAATTATATCTTATTTACTCGATGTCAGTAAAGCACTTCAACACAATGAGATTCGTCCTTGTTACATCAACACGTTTCGGCCTTTTCCATGTATAGTTATTAAAATCTATTTTGTTGCTTCAGTTAGATTTGTCTTAGTTGGCAGCATTGAAGTTCTTAACTTCCAGTCAGCTTGCTGTGATTTCACCAAATTACCAATATAGCTATAATTGTTACCAATATAGCTATATATGATTGTTTCATTCCGAGCTTACTTGCTCTAGCACCTCATTTAAAGGAACAGTATCATAACCATTGGCTGGGAGAGCTTCTGTCCAGCTACAACTGTGGATCTTCTTTGTTCAATCACCACATTAGTCTTGTTCAAGCTCAAGCACCAGTGTTCATGCCCCAGTAGCTTGTTTGAAGGTGTAAAAATTAAATCGTCAACATGCAAAAGGAACTGCGAGTACATTTTTGTTTGTGTCTCCAAGTTACTTTTAAGTTGTCCATATGTAGCACACTACAACTGCAGAAATCTAATAGTTCAAACGTTCAGTCTGTTAAGCTAAGCATGCGCAGTGACTTCTTCTTATGTGGTTTTATTGGTAGGTATGCGCACCAGCTTATTAGTGCATACCACCACCTACTGTGAGGGAGGCGCACAGTAACTCACCAGAGAGAGTCGTTCATATGAAGAGCTTAAAGCTCAGTGAATCTACAGTTTTCATCTAATTCATTTCATTAATTCTTCATTTAGTTTCAAACAATTAAAATGAATTATTTAACAGAACTAAAGTCATTCCATTCTTTTCCATAAGACATGTTTGTATTTTGCAAATCAAGCAAGTGGCTTGTTGACTTTTTTGAGTGTACATTGAGGGGGAAATCCTTGTTATATTGTTTAATAAAAATGGTTCTCACTAGTCAGCCTTTTGATGATTGAGTTTGGTTTGCTCCATTTTTTTTCCACAATTTGCCACATTTTTTATTTCTGTTTTGTATTTATATAATAATAATAATAATAATAATAATAATAATAATAATAATAATAATAATAATTACGTAAAGCACAGTTTTCAATCATTATATTTCATTAATAACTTTATAACTACACTGTAAAAAGTGATTCATTGACTGTACTTAGAAAAAGTGAGTAAGCATGTTTCATTGCCTTTTTTAAGTAAAATCAACTTGTCGCTTTAAGGCAATGGAATTACACTTTTTAGAAGTAAAGTAACCAATAGCTTTTTACAGTGCAGCTTCATAATAGTTAGACTAGTAGTTTCCTCTTTCAAGACATTGGAATGAAAAATTGTGACTAGAATTCTCGGAATGCCACACACTCATAATTTATTTGAATGCTACGTGGATCAAAACAATGAAAACAACATTTTTATTTTATTTTACTAGTAACTACAAATTACTTTTAACTATACATATTTATATAAAAATTGAGTTTGCAAACCAAACCAAAACAGATCAGTAGTAAAAATTGGACCATGCTTGAGGTTTTAACATTAGCAAGTTAAGAAGAAATTAACAAAAATTAAGACACCCATAAACACTGTACTTTTAATTAATGAACTGATAGTTTTCTTTGGTATCAAAATTTTATTCAGTATCTGTATTTTTAAGGTATCTTAAGTTGTATCAAAGTTAGAAATTCCAGTATTGTGACAACACTGATATGGACGTGTTGTATTAACTATGTATGGTGAGACATATCTATCCCTTTAGCCCCTTTCACACAGTGATACCGGTAAATATCCAGAAAATTACCGGAACGACTTTACTGGTAAAAAATAAAATAAATCGATTTTCACACAGGCAAGGACGTTCCGGAATTTTTCCGGAAAGACCATTCACATATCCATTCCAAAATACCGGTATATTCTGACATCATTAACCAGACTTTTATTTAAAGCTTTAGCATTCATGCAGCTTATCCCAGAGACATCCAAAGGCAGATGCGCGCAGCTAAATGTTTACCTATTTGACTACAAATTCTGTGGATGGATAAGTATTTTGAACTTCGATGAAAACTTATAGAGTAACACTTTCGCATGTCGAGATGAACATAATGTGTGTGTGTGCTGGTGCACACCGGAGCACTCCTGCACTTCACGTGCACACGCGTCAAGCATCGCTTGAAGGTAAACAAACAGCGGCTTATCATAAGAATTTTATAGATTTTTTTTACACAGTTGGCATTAAGAAGGAACATAGAAACTTTATCAGACTAACATCTAGCAGCTAAATGTGTCTGGAAAAATATTTAAATGCTTTTATTTTCATAAACAGCGCGAATGTGAATGCGTCTGAATGTTCTGATTGGCTGGAGCAGACATCTCACAGCGTGTTCTAAACGTGAACGCTCTCTTTCCAGCAATCTTCCTTCTGTGTTCACACAGCGCAGCATTCCGGCAAATTACCGGTAATGTTACAACTTCTCTTTCCGGAAAATTGGTGGAACGAATTTACCGGTATTTTCAAAAAGGGCCTGTTCACACATACAGACCTTTCCAGAAAATTGCCGGTAATTTTCCGGAAAGGTCTGTGTGTGTGAAAGGGGCTTTTGCCTCTCTTATGTTTCGGTGAAAATGTGAGTGTCATTGCTATGGAAACCACATCAACCAATCAGGTGCAGGCTTTTAGTTGCACCATTAACGAAAAGTGCCAATAGTGACTTAATTGAATTCTGTACAGTACTCCTCGAATCTTACTTGAGTGAAGATGCACTCTTCAAAGCCTGATATAAAATTAGTCTGAAACTAAATCAAACGACCTGAAACAGCAGTTAGTTTTAATGATTCCGAGTGACTCTTTTAAACTGATTAGTGGGGACATGTTATTTGTTCAGCGTTCACCATCCTTCATTCATTTATCAAATGATTGAGTAAAACCCCTGGCTTTTAAGACCAATTGTGAGGTTAAATGAAGCATGCTGGATGAGATCCTCATGACACACTTACCCATTTGGAGAGATGAGACGGTCCCCAGACACCTATTCACTCAACAACCTGACTTCACTTGAAAGCCAACCGTTCCTATTGCTTTCTCTCCATAACTGTCATCCATACTGTCAGAGCATGTGTTTGCATATAAAAACAACAGCATTATGTGCAGACATATGTATGCTGATGTTTATCTTTGAACTTCCTTTGAAAATATGCCATTATATTGGGTTATTTTTAGCATCTCTGCAGATGCAGAGAAATGTGTCTGTCTTATTTAGTCTGTCTGTTGAATGTGCAGTATGATATTATATATCCTTTTTTATAGAAAACCATAATACATTTTACAGTAATACCATGGTTTCCGCTACATTCATTCTTCCATGGCGGGGCGCCATGCCAAAATTTTAATAGCGGGTTATAATCGCACCAAAACATATTAAATGGTAAGTGAATTATAATAGAGCAAACTTTTCTGTAACCGTAGTAGTGCTGTGTGTTTGTTTAACTCTTTAAGGTTATGTACTGACTGACTGGCTGACTGACTGACTGACTGACTGGCTGACTGGCTGACTGACTGACAGGTGCGTGATGCGCAAGGCCAGCAAACACGATGTATAGCCGTTTCACTTTACTTCAGGACAATTAGAGACATTTACAAATATTCCTAGCAAATATTCCTCTAATAAATGTTGGAGACATACTTGTAACATAAACGCACTAAATCGCACTTCAGCAGTGTTTATTTGAGAGCGTGCTAGATCTTCGCTTAAGCAACGTTTTCTGCACGAGCAGAGGAAATCGACACGCAAGCACAGAGATTCGCATGCTCGTAGGCTATTACGTAAATGCGATCTCGAATTGTAATACTGTGCTCACGACATTTGTCATTAAAATAACACCACAGGTAGTTGGTAGATCTGACCAAAAAAGGCCTGCCTTTTTTTCTAGAGGAAACACTGAATACTCTCATAAAGATAAAGGTTCTCTAATTATCAAATGAGATAAAAAAGCAGCATTTATTTAAAGGTGTCATTGAATGAAAATCTAAATATACATAAGCATAGCTGAATAAAAAGCTTATAGTATGTGCACAGCGTTTGAGTGGATGAGATAACAAAAATGATAATTATCTTCCTTATTTTTAATTATACGTACTGTTTATGTGGGACTCTTATTTTAAAAACAGAATTAAAACTTGAAATCAAAATTTACAATGTTTATTTTGCAAGCTCACGTTGTTATTCTTAAGGTGAGTAAATAATGTATGCTTCACATTATTTCACTGAAAAACAGATTGTTTTGGTAATCTTCAACAATATTTGGATTATTTGGTTCTGCGTTTGAAGTGGAAGTCCTTTTGTTGATGTCAACCTGAGCGCTTCTATTGCAAATATGTATTAATAGGGTATATGCAAAAAGCACGCAGAAGGACTTTTAATTTGTCAGTAGCATGGATCAAACGCTTCCTGTGAACTGTATGCCATTACAAAATTGGTGCGTATAAGTTCTGTTTTCATTAAAATATAACGATATTCACTACCTAAATGATATATGCTATAAATTAGGGTTGGGTATCGTTTGAGGTTATTTTGATACCCGTGCTAAAACGATACTTTTAAAACGGTACTGGTGCCAAAACGGTGCCTGAATTGACACTTTTGACCCACAAAATGATGGTGGATGATTCTAGAAAAATCTTTTATTTGACTAAATCTTTACAAAAATAATTTTAATAGAACAATATAATTTAAGTTTAAAGTATACATCAATTCATATTTTATATATTTGAATTACATTAATATATTTCCTTTGATCATTTGTTGGTTAGCTTGAGTTTAAGATTTGCATTATGAAATTACATTAGGTTACTACTAACCTGTGGAAAGGCTGTCATCAAAATACTGAACTCCTTTTTCTAGGGTTGGGGCTTGTGACTATGTTTACATGGTTATCAGTAATCTAATGATTTGCCTTAATCTGAATAAGACAATAATATGATCAAGGTGTTTACATGAGTTGCATTTTGAATGTTCCTTTCATGATCCTGTCTTACATGTTATAGTCATGTTATACATGTTATATAAAATGTAGGTTGTTGACACGGGGACTGGTGGAAAAGTGGTCTTTTAATGAAATTTGATACCGCACGTTAAATAGAAAGAATGCGCTGTACTGCATGCGTTGCGTGCGTCCGGCCGTCCGTCCGTTCCCTAAAAAACAAGAACAAACGTCTGACATTGCCTGTCCGTATTCCTCAAAGTTGTTTAGGATTAAATGTTTAGAGATGCTGTGACAACGCATACGTATGTGTGCCTTTGATGCACCTCTTGATGCTTCTTACGTTCTTGTCGCAGCACCAGTGGCACCGAAATTCATATGCTGATTTGAACTGGTACATACCGGTTATAAAGGTACCGGTGCTATAATGGCACCAGGTTTCAGTATCCAACCCTACTATAAAATGGATGTCAGAATGTATAAAAAGCACTGCATTACATTACATTTTTCCATGCCATGTCTTTAAAATATTTTAATTAAATTTCCTCCAGTGTTTCCAATGGCGTTTCTGTGTTCGCCTGCTGATCCTGACAGCGTATGCGTGTAAATGGCTTTTCATCTCGGTTTACACTTAAACGCATTTAAATGAATGCTGAAGTCTATTTAACTGATTATATTTTAATTACATTAAAAGGAACCATATGAAATTGAAAAAGTCACATTAACCGTTCACCGGAAGTTTATCGTTATGGGAAGAAACACTAACTCTGCATACACCCTCTATACCCTCCCTTACCATTAGTTTGCTATTAGGGAATGATGTGCAAAAGAAAACCTTGCTCCCTACTCAATTTTGCATTTCAGTTGGAAGTACATCAACATACTGTAAGAAAAGTCTCAGCAACTTCAGGTTCATGCAGACTTTAAGAAAGAGTTTTGTGAAACCGGTAGGGGTGCACTGTGATGCAGACGTGAACAATTCGGTATCGGTTCAGTAATAATCATAGTCGGTTATTATGTACTGACGTTATATATCACATATACATTATGGCGGTAGCTTACTATGGCGAGGGAGGAGACTACGTCTACGAGTAATTAAAACACTCCCAACTACTTAAAAAGCAGATAACTGTGCACAATTCACTGCTTGTGAGTTTGCTTGACAATCTTTCACTGACAGGGAAGTTCATCAGAACCTAGCCTGGGAAAAATGAAAGATGTAAACTCTCTCTCTCACTCTCTGTGGCCCCTTTGACCTGCTTGCGTGTTTATGAGTTAATGTTTTCTCTCCTCTCTCGGCTGTTATAACAACGTTACTTGTGGATCCAGACACACGTGTGTCTACAGAGCGAGTTTTCTCCATCGCGTCACCGTATAATGGATCAGCTGATCACCGTGGCAGTTTAACATCAGTGTTCGTGTCACTGTTTGGTGAACAGCGCCAGAGCTGCACTGTGCTAATGGCAGCCTTTTCTATTGAGTGATCAATCATAGGCATTTAAGAACTCGCTCAACAATGCTCAAAAAGCAAGTGGGATAATATTTACATTTGGTTATTTGTTATAAATGCTCATGTTGTTCTGTGCATGTACTTTAGTTTTGTTTAAGGCATTCAAATGCACCGAGAAATCTAATTGAACCGAATCGATGGCATGATAATCATAACTAAACCAAACCATGAGACCAGTGTAGGTTCACACCCCTTGAAACTGGCAGCCCAAAGAGTCACATTTGTTTGTGTACCACTTAGGTTAAACATTTTGTAATATAAAACGAAATGTACTCAATTTTTTACAATATTTTTTGGACAACTGAAGTATGATTATTTTGCATGTGTTTATTTCAGCGTACATTACACTTTGCGTCTCAGGAACAGCAGAGCTCATTAATCTTCACGACCCTTCCAAATATGGTCAAAACCTCCAGGGCCAATTCCTGGAGTTGAAAAATGTACCTGCTCTGTAAAGAATTTTAAGCCAATACAACAACAACAACGAAAAATCCTTATTTCCTTTTGCTTTTTCTTGTTCACTCAACTTAAACCATAAGCTGCACTGACTGAAAATGATTAGTCAGTAATACAAAAACATTTAGTTGGGATAACATAAGATTATTAGTTTTCTGGAGAGATAAACTCCATAACAAAACTTTTTAAGTTGTGCCAACTAAACATTTTTTTTTGCAGAACTGGAATGCCCGAAGTTGAGTGAAAAAAAAAAAAAAACATAATCCTTATTTGCTTTTGTTTTTTCTTGTTTACTCAACTTTTCAAAACATCAGCTGCACTGACCTAAAATGGCTGAAGTTGAGTGAACAAAAATACTCTTTTGGAAATTGGTACTAAGAAATAATACATTACAATCTATAACAGAGACAAATGTTAACAAAACATTTATTAGACACAGAATTAGAAACAGGACAGGAGGCAAAACAACAATAATGGTAAACAAGATCAAAACATGGCAGGACAAACAGGAAAAAACACTTTGTAGTGCTTCACATGGTAAAACAAGACTCAGCAAAGAATCTGTGTGGTGTCTTTATAGCCCTAGTAATTATTCCATCATAAGAAGAAGACACCCTACAAAAAAAGATAAATTACAAATGAATAATGATTTCAAATTATGTGATTATTATTTCAGTAATATTTTGTTGTTGATAGTAAATAGTAATGACATGAATGTTATTACTGATGTTACTATTATTTTTGTTGTTAGGCTTAGACATACTGCAGCCTTTATTTTTTCAAGTGAGGAGGTCTGAGATTAACTCAACTTAAAGAAACAAGTTGGCAGAAGCTTTTTTGGGTGAACTTGCAAAGTTTTGCTCACGAAACTAATCTTTTTTTGACTTAATGAAGAAAAATTGGATTTAAGTTAAGTAAACTTGTTAAATGTAGTTGTACAAATGTTTTTACTGATTTTTGCCAAACTAACAACAAAAAACAAGTAATTTAAACTTTTTTCAAGTTGGATTTTTTTAGTGTTTCTAGAGAAAGTTTGCACTTCTCCAAGCCCCATCCCTTCTATTTAGATATTAGAGAACAGTTTATATTATTTTATTATATTATTGTATCAATGGATTCTGTGGCACCTTTAAAATATACATGTTTAGTAATTTTGTTTACTGTATTTTTTGACCAAATATTGCATCCTTGCTAGAAGAATTAATATTTT